>NW_022476021.1:116207-368201 GCF_009193645.1 Aspergillus pseudonomiae | reverse complement strand
TGTCTCCCTCATTTGCCTTGGTGGCTCTCCACCGCCTCTCGCCTCCCACCCCCTGTTCTGCGCTCTTATCCCGCGTTTCCTCTTCGGCTTCCTCTTCCCTGTGTGGATTAGGCCCTCATCTTTCCTTATTACTTCCCCGTCTGGTTCCAGCGTGACCACGAGGCTATGCTAGCCTTGCAAATCACCCGACGGGAGCTGGAACTGTTTTGATTTGGACTGCTTTTCTGACCGGCTTGGACTCCGCATCTCTCCAATCCTGGTCGCCTTAACTTGCACTTTTTCTCACGCACCACCGCACACCACACGCACACCACACAGACACACTTGGCCTGCGTACTGCGTACAGACGTACCGTACTTACATACATACCCCGATACATACTTACATACGATCGGCCGTTCCGTTCCTTTACATACATACATACATACCAATAACCCCCATACATACACCCAATACATACGGACAACCATCCCTGCTCAGCCAGCAGCTTCGACCAAACAACCCGCGGGACGTGACTCGACTCTCACATCATCCTGCATTTGTTTTTCCTTTTCCCACCCCCGTCTCGTTCCGTTTCTTAAGCAGCCTCTCGCGCTCTCTCGACTACAAATGTCCAGCAACCCCCACGATTTCAGCGACCCTAATCGACAGGGACAGTATCCACCTCAGTGGAACACTAGTCAACCTGAGGATAACCCTTCCGCTCATTATCCGCCGGCTTCTCAATACCCTGTATGTTTCACTCTTTTATACCAACACTGACCTTTTCTGCGCCGACGGGTTGCTCCGTTTCCTCTTTGCTGTGATATATCAGCCTCCCCTTCCTTCCTCACCGTCTCTTGGAGCCTCATCTTTTCATCCATTTCCATCGATTCTTGCCTTTCGCAATTGAGTCTGCGGTCACTGACACAGTGGTCGCATCCAGTATCCTCCGGCCTCGTACCCTCCACCAACTGCGGACCACCAATATCCTCCGCCGCCGTCACAATATCCGCCGCCGCCAAACATGGCTGCCATTCATCCGCATGTTCAGGGCCCGCAAGACCCCTACCGCCTTCCACCGCCCCCTGGTGCCTATCGCCCACCAGATGTTTACGCTCAACCACCTCCGCCCCAAGTGGTCTACCAAGCTGCCGCTCCACGACAGCGGACAGCTATCGCTTGTCGTTACTGCCGGAGACGGAAGGTATGCTTCTACAGTATTGGTCTATGGGCTAGATTGTCCGGTTTTTGAGTAGGCAGTTGTGAGCTGACGGTGGTTATAACGGTAAATAGATTAGGTGCTCGGGATTCGAAAGTTCTCAGGATGGGCGTTGCAGTAACTGTATCCGCTTTAACCAAGAGTGCATGTTCACGCCAGTTTCCTCCCAGGCGCAAGCTTTTGTTCCTGCACATGCTGCCTACCCACACCTGAGAAACGCACAGAACCAACCACGTGGCGGTGCCCCGGTAATGCTTTATGGTGCCCACGGTCAGCCTTTACCACCCCAACAACAACCTCAAGCTGCACCGGATGCCACACTTCCCCCGCCGCAGGGAATGTATCAGAATCCCTATGGAAGCGCACCCCCACCTCTCTCATCTCAAGATCCTGTAAGTTCCAGCCCATCCCTATCCGTCAAGGGCACCCTTTACTCACTGGCTCCCTTGCAAACAGCGACCTATTGGCCGTCGCGGCTCCGGCTCTGGATTCGAGTATCCTGATCCAACCAATCTGGCACCCGTAACGCCGGCAACATCTGCGCCAGGATATCAAGCGCATTCTGCCTCAAGTCCATACTATCCACCGCCACCTCAGCACGATCGACGTCCTTCTCCGCAGTCGGCGTACCCTTACGATAATCGTCACTCCTCGTCTCCCCACAATTCACCCTATCCTCCTATGCACCCTGGTCAAAGCGCAATGACACCCCCTCCCACTTCTACTCCTGGTAGCTCGTCTCGTGGTGGCCTGAATGTTCGTGACATGTTGAATCCAGGAGACAGCCAGGGCCGTTCCAGCACTGACAGTGATATGCTGAATGCCCTAAACCGGCGGGGCTTGAATCAGTAAGCCCTCCATGGCACATTCTCGATACTCCTGCTACGCGATGATGGTCTGGGTGGGAGCTGGGGTAGATGAGTAAGAGTTGGCGCGAATAGACGGGATGGAGCTGCAGATATCGATTTCAGTTTCGTTGGTGGTTGACGCGGAAGGTTGTGTGTGCTGGCCACACGGTCCTCCACACGTCATATGCAAGCATTCCTTGCCTTTGGAAGGTATACGACTGTGCCGTCGGCTACGGGGAAGAAGAGAGGGGGAAACATCAAAATTGAAGCAAGAGAGGTATCATGACAATACGAGAACGAAGCATCCTCCTGTTTCTTGGACCGATGACGGGACGGAACAAAACAACATACGGCGACGACAGAAGATTCTAACAAGTACCCGGGTGGATGATCGACTTCAGGCTCAGGCTATGACGGTGATGAGGCCAAAAAGTGTCGTTCGCAAGGAAGTGGTAACGATACCTCCAGCGGAAGGGATATTTGAAGAGAAGAAGAAAAAAAAAAAAGAAAAGAAAAACAACAAATAACAACATTTTTTCGACTGCTACGAAGCCATGGAAACGAGATGCAAGAGTGTTATGAGCTGCACGATCTGTATAGGGAGTTGTCGGTCATCAATGACTGCCAATAAGGTAGTGCGGATTGTCAGTTTTGCGGATTCAATCGGACGGGCCTCGCACTTGACAGTCGATAACTCGCAATTCTTTTATTATCACCTAAATTTCCCTTTGCGAAATACATCATCACGGCTTTATAAACTAACTGGGGCAACCCACTAATGGAATTTTCTTTCTGTCGTTATCTCCGTTCTGTTTTCTCTCGGGCATCCAGTCTTCCATATCACTGCGTTTAAGGGTTACTTTGCGCCGCTGCAACCATTCTCACCCTCGTTTCGGGGCCATTCTGTTTGACCGACTCTGTTCCTGAGATGCCAATTATCGCGGCGTTGTTGGGTCTGATTTGACAGGCAGTCTCCGCACAGAATTTTCTGGTACATCCCAGAAAGTTTATTGTCCTTGTGTATGCGAACAGTCTTGGAAAAGTGGCCCAAATCGGTGAGTATGTTTCAAGCAGGATTAGGAAAATGAGTGTTGTATGCACTGGAAATGGATGCCTTTCAGCGTCGACTATCACGGAACCAATCATGGGGTGGGATTTTGCTGCATTTACCTCTCGTCTTTTTCTTTTGATGGACCATTTTCAATTCTTTTCTCTAGCGGCAGTTGTTTCATCTTTCTTAGTGTTCCTATACATTTCGGGTGGCTCTCTGTTGTACTTTCATGATATGTTCCATTTCGCGGCTTGTTTGCGATTTGCTTGTTATTTGTGATCAAGGTATTTACCATTGCGAAAAAGGAGGT
Source organism: Aspergillus pseudonomiae (assembly GCF_009193645.1). Classification (NCBI taxonomy): domain Eukaryota; kingdom Fungi; phylum Ascomycota; class Eurotiomycetes; order Eurotiales; family Aspergillaceae; genus Aspergillus; species Aspergillus pseudonomiae. Next base: position 364,791 of record NW_022476021.1, on the reverse strand, counting down.
CATCTTTTTTATCATTATTTTCCCCCGTCTTTCTATTTCCCGTCATAACCTGTTTTGTGATTCTTGGGAGGCTGTCTGATCAATTTTTGTTTCTATCTTTTATGACTCGCAGATTCCAATGCTTGTTGATTTTGGTTTTTATATTGCATTGTGCATACTTTTTCTTCGAATGCTACGGTTTATGAGTCTAATTTTTTCTTGACTTATAGTACAGAGTAAGTAACTATACAGGTTAATAGTATTTTTATGCCATTAGAGTAGCATTTCCTTGTATATCATCTATCTACCATGAGCGATCCAGGGATCTAGATGGCTTGAAGTACGATCATATCATGCGAACACCAGTCTACAAGGCTCCAATGGCACCTAGACCATTCCCACAATCTACCCCGGAGAAGCAGAAAATAAATGAAGATATCAATTGATTCATTCCTATCTAACCTAATTTCTATCTAACCTATTGTGAGACGTTTCCTGTAAACCAAACATGGAACATAAACGAACGGCAAGCATCCTCTGGTAGATCCAAGGACATAGTAGACGAATTGCTTGCTTGTCTGAAGAGACAAGACTGCGTGAGAACGGAGGAGGGATATTTGTCAAGAGATTGCAATGAGACATGAAGTGTGTATTCTGGGCTCCAGGTTGAGACCGGTGTAGAACGAACGTGGGTTAAAGACATAAGAGATGGGTGAATGTGTAACGAATGGGGTTTTTAATAAGGTTTAAAGGAAAAATAGACAAGGCCAGGAACATAGAAGCGAGAAATGAATGGTACAGAAACGGACACACATTTTGAGAATTAGAAACGAGAGACCAGACTCCATCCGGTAATTTCAAACATGCAGCTGAGGTCAAAACCTGATAGATATCATGTATGCAAAGAAAACCGATCCGGTGAATTATAACAAGGATAAATGTGAATAGGGTATTAATTAGAACAAATGTTTGTGCTTCTGCACTTTGCTTGTTGGTACATGGTGTTTGGGGTAAGGGAAAAGTGAGTAGGTCTCTGAAATGGAGGGAAGAAGGTGCTAGTGATGCGAACTCATTTCATTTCCCTTGGGGGTCCTGGTATTTATCCAGGACCTTCATCATCTGCTGTGCACGAACTGGGTCTTCCACTAGCAGGCCGCGCTGCTTCATGACCATGTCCAGGGTGTCGATGACCTGGTTGAAGGATGAGACTGCGCCTCTTTCTTGCTTGAATCGGACCAGACTAAGGTTGCCTCGGCGGCCGTCTTCGAGGACGGTGTAGAACTCGGCGGAAAATGCGACGGGGCGGATCCGGCGGACTGAGTGACGGTTAGGATACTAAGATAGTGTGTTTGTGTGGAGAGGTGTGGTGTTGTTGACTTACAATTGGATCTGGTGACTTTCCCGTGGATTATGCCGTCGGCTTTGTCGTAATGGACGCTCATGCCATAGGGCTTCCATTCCCGGAGGATCTTGTGCACTTCCTTTCTGCCTTTCATTTTCGAGGTGTTGAGGGCGAGGGCCTTGGTGGCAGGGGTGAACTGGAACATGCGTGCAAACCAATTCACGGGCTTGCGCGAGGTACCGGGTCTCTGGGGGAGGGGTTTGTCTGCGTTCACCAGGCGAGTATGTTCTGTGGAGTTCCTGAGTGTGGGTTTTGTGTCTGTCATTTGGGAGTCTGGTATAGGTTGGTCAGGTGATTTTCATAGGATATTTGTTGGACGTTACTGACCTGTTGTAGTATGCTTGCGGTTACTTGCTTTCCCCTTCATGAACTTTCTGAAGAAGCCTCCTTTGGTCTTTCCTCCTGGGGTCTCTGGCTGGTTGGTTGAGCTGTCTGCAACAGGATGCACAGTGACAGTTCTGTCGACTGGGTGTAGCGGCTTCAGATTCTTGATTGCGGTTTCTGTAGGTGGTTGGTACTTGATGGGTAACCATGACCACTTCTTGTTGTCGGGATGTCGCGCTGCGTTGCGCTTCTCTGACTTTGGCGGGATTTCTGCAATTGGATCCAGCTCACAAGGTTGACGGGGATAGAAGGAGTTTAAGGAAGAATATCTGCAAGGTGCAAGATCTTCCTCGTTGGAGCCGTCCGTAAATAGCTCGTGATGATCATTAGAAGATGGTTCTTCGCTTTTCTTGCGAATTGTTAGAGGTCGAATAGTTTCCAAGGAAGGCACAGAACTTTGAGGGACCATTCGGATAGTTCCTACGCCATTCCGGTTGAGACGACCTGTGTTAGTGCCGGTGCTTGTTGTTAGACCAGGTCGATACGGCTTATATTGTCCTCCTCCGCTGCTTTGTCGGTTATGCCGCTCTTCTGATATTTTTGGCAGACCACCAATATCCCATGACTGTTCGCTAGGTTGTGCCGCTGGTTCAGTAGCAGGCTCGGGAGTAACGAACTGCTCACGCTGCCGCGCCTTGTCTTGCTCGATAAGACGATCAAGGTGCTTGATCACAGGTACAAGGTATCCAGGTACGCCCTCGGTGCCGTCCTGTGTGGAATGGGCAATGAGTTTACGGCGCGTTTCAGTCAACTCTGCAGCAGTATAGGATCTTGGGGGCGGTGTCACTAGAACTCTTGAATTGCTAGTAGCAATACGACTATGTGATGCTTCAGGACTAGCCATAGACACCGATGTCGCGGGGGTCTCTGCACTCATGCATGTACTTGTTGTCGTGCAGCCTGTTGACAGTGAGGCGCGATTAAAGGCCTCCTCGCAGATTTGGCTAAGCTCATGCGACACCTGGCGTGTATCATCCTTCCAGATAAAGTCAGACTCGCGCACCTTCTTCTGAGGGGCGCACGCCCTCAACGCAACACCAGGCCTTCGTACCACAGCTGGTTGGGCAGGCAAAAGTGGGCTGTTTTCCCGATCAGCGAAGGGGCCGGCGTCTACGGACACTAGACTGTTCTCGCTCATGTCCTTATCTGGGACATTTGTAGGGAAACTCTTCATTTTTATTGCAGTTGTTGAACCATGTGAACGGTTTCTCATGTGGCGGAAACAAACATTTCGCTTGTAGCTTGCAGAACGAGGCGCTGTCATACCGTTGAGTTGCCGTCGGTTGCCGACATGTGAGGTTCTTGAGTGGAAAGACTTCAGAGAGCTCGGCTTTTTCTTGTTCTGTACAATCGCAAAAGGAGAGTTTGGGGGGCATGGAGTTTCGTCTCTAAAGTCTTCCTCAGATATGATGCTTGACTCTGCAATTCCATCAGAATCTTCCCTCTTGCCTGCATTGTCCGGAAGGTCCCTATGGATTGTGACTTGGGTATATCCTTCTTTTTCGGGCACAATATGACATGGTGAGCGGAAGGGATCATAGCTCCCCACAGTTGCGCAGGATTTTGGCTCTTGAATAGCATTGCTCCTTAATTGACCAGCTTTGCCTATGGGAACTTGTCCACGTCGGCGGGATCCTCTAGAGCGGCGATTATCTCGTTGGATGAAGGTTTCATTTGAATCCTTGGACATATGGTGATAGTCACTGGCCGAGTACTCAAGAGTCTGTCCTGGCCAGCTCTCCAAATGCTCATCTCTAAACCTGACTAGAGCATTGTAAAACATCCTCTCAAGAGTCGGTCTATTGTAGGCTTGTCAGTCAAGAAAAACTTCTACTTGCACGAATCAAACAGGAGAGCGGAGCTATATCGTAGGGAACAAAACTTACTCTGGATCCAATACTCTTTTAATCAAGACCTCCTTTTCCACGTCGTGCCATAATGTTTGAAGATTCCTTAATATATCAGACTCCGACTCCAGTTCATGTCTGCTAATTCGCGGTCCACACTCCTGCACAGACCAAGGAGGTGCAGGGCCTATACAAGGATTAGACATTATTGGGTCTAAGCATTCGTATTTCCTCAAAAGAGGGTGCTTCCAAATATCCGCCATAGTGATTCGTTTCTCTGGCTTTTTCTGAAGGATCTTGTGAATGAGATCCGCCGCTTCGCAGCTCACATCCGCTGGAATCTCAACCTTGGCTGTTTTCACCAGCTTTAACGTGCTACTTAGGTCGTGGCCATCAAAGGGCAAATAACTGGTTAGTAGCGCAAATAGGATAATACCACAGCTCCAGAGATCAGCCATATCGCCGCGGTAATCATCACCTCTAACGATTTCCGGGGCAGCATAATGTGGACTTCCACAGGATGTTTTAAGCCAATAACCCTCCGGTTGAAGAGCGGCCATTCCAAAGTCAGCAAGTTTCACGTTGCCCTGTGAATCCAAAAGAATATTTTCCGGCTTCAAATCTCGGTGGCAGATACCGAAGCGATGGCAGTATCCAAGGCCAGCAAGGATCTGTCGGAGTAACTTCACTGCTTCGAATTCTTGAAGTGGTCCATTATCTGTGATGTGGTGGAACAACTCCCCGCCCTCAACGTATTCGAGTACAAGATATCTGTCGGATGTCAGTACTGCTATGGTCGAAGCCTCAAGGCCCACCTACATTTCACCTCTATTCTCCCACACATCATACAAACGGACGACATTTGGGTGTTCAATAAGTTTCATGATAACGACCTCCCGCTCGATTCCAGATGGCATTTGCCTGGCCCCTGATTTACCGCGAAGCCCTCTACTCTTGTCCATTGCTGCAATACTGACACTCTGGGTCATCGCCGCAGACGTCTTCGACACTATCTTAATTGCCGCAGTTTGCCCAGTATACTTATGCTTAGCTAGTCGCACCCGACCTGTTGTGCCTTCCCCAAGATTCTTCCCCAGTTGCCATGGTCCGATATGGGTTTTGCGCTTTCCTTGGTTTGAAATGATCGACTTCGCTGACAAGGTCGAGTTCCGCTTAGATGAAGTCTTCGCGTTCGCCGTCGGCGAAAGACAGTTGTTATCCACATATCCTCTCTGTTCGGGTGGGCTAGTCACTATAGACATTGGCTGTGGCGAGCTCAAATATTGGAGGTCTCCCATTGATCCTTCCTCTTGTACCAAACTTGGGCTGCGATAAATGTTGACTCTGTTGCTAACATCGACAAGAGGCGTTCGTACGGACTCCGGACTAAGAGGGGCAGCCTTTTGTTCCATTGCCATGTAACCGCAGGCTAACACGACGCTTGGGTACAATCACTGCCAGGCCACATGTGGAAATTCTCCTCGATAAAACTGTATATCGTTAGATAAAAATTCTGGGTCAGATTTCCGTCTACACGTAGGCGTCTTCAGCTCACCTTGACCAGACGAAAATCTAATTGACGCGGATTTCTGAAAGCAACGTAGAAAAGTGATAGACTGTCACTATACCTACTAGCTCCAGGAACTCCCGTTCACGAAATAGAAGCGCAGACTTGCAAATTACGCTTTGAGTCGCCTTAGGTTAGTTATCTCCAAGCCGAAAATCAAACACGTATTAGCGAGTGCACGGGTAGAGAGCGTGGGGTATATTGGCGACACGGGTTGGCGCCAGTATACAGTCGGACTGTTGTTGTATTGGCGATTCAGAGAGCACTTGAGAAGGATAACCGACAGTCTTCAACGCGCCAGAGTGATTTCCACTCCAAGGGTTCCAGGGAGCATACCCAACTCCCACCCATAGCAAACACGGCACGCGAGTTGGATTAGAGCATACCATGTTGAGTTCAAAGTCGGTCGCGGAATGGGAGTTGAAGCGTTTGTTTCCTTTGAATTCCTCAGGTCTCCCGGGCATCGGGAGATCTCACTCTCTGGAATGTACTACATTAACCCTCTATGTTTCCAGGTTTGAGAGAGGAGCATGCTTCACTCGAATTTGATTACCATACAAAGTCTATATTGGTCAAGGTTGAACTCTAGAAGTTTCAGATGAACTCGAGCACAAGTCAGTTGTAGTATACCTGGGCATGGCGGACCAGAAAAGGTGAATCGCGGTGGTAAACAGCCAGCGCACACCCCTTGCTACGCGTAGCATACAGAAGTCCCCACCAGGGATTTGCTTGTGTGATCGGTTATCGAATACATTGGTCAACGCTGACAGGCTACAGTGGCTGGTTCCAGTCGAGTCTACATTCCTCCTTTTGGGCTTTCCAGAAGCGCTGCAGATTCTCGACAGTAAAAGCATTATCTCATGAAGTGGTCAACATCTGTATCTTTCTTTTTTTCTTTTTCTTTGGATTTTCGGTTTTGTGTTTTACATAATAATATCCTTGATGGCAAAATATCAACATTAGGGTTGGGGAAGGGGGAGGGGAGGGATTCTGAATCAAGGGAGGGAGGGAGGACATTCAACGAGAGGGACGATGATCCTAATACCGCGAATGAGACATTCCAGGCATGCTCATCACCTGCAGATAAGTTCCCACAGGTCCATTAAAGCTAAGCTCTTCTGGGCAATCAAAGAAGATGCCGATCACCCAACTGGCAGGTAAACTAGTTTCGAACTAAAAGAATGAGCCAGGGCTTGGTACGTCGTGTGAATCAATATGCCAAAAAAGTCGGAAATTAGGGAAGGTCGCTGTCATCATCGACTTGGCATGTCACTTTTGTAAAATTGCGCAACGGTTGAGTCGAATCGTGCAATAAAAGCTGGACTTTAAGCTCATCACCAATGTTCCTCACTAATCACCACATCTTCAACATCAACACCATCGACAAACCACCTCCCTTCCCCGTTCCCATTAGGTCCCAAGACCAGGTCATTACCACTCATCATCCTTTTCCTCATCTTTCCTGTCTCTCGGTCAAAGGTCCAGTCCTCGAGGCCGTAGCAGCGCTTCCAGCGCATCCCATCTTCAACATCTTGATATTCATACCAGAACTGCACCGCAATACGGTCGTCAGTGAAGGAAAACAGCTCCTTCCGAAGCCTGTAATTTGCTTCACGTTTCCATTTTGCAGTTAAGAAAGAGGTGATATTATCCGTCCCGGAGAAAAATGAAGTACGATTGCGCCAAACGCAATCTGGTGTATAGGCTTGAGCAACACGTACTGGGTCTCTAATTCACATATTGTAAGTAGAAGGCGACCGGTTTTTCAGTACAGTAAGCTGTACCAATGCGACTGAAACTTGAAAGAGAGTATGAAGGGGAAAGAGCGATGCAAATAAAGTGGAGACAGATGAATTGAGCCACGAGGTGGTCGCATAACTACGAGCAAGGGATGAAACATCAAAACCATGTCATGGGGGGATAACTACAGCCCCTCGTGCCAGCATGGGATAAAATGCCATGAAATCCCTACATTTAAGACCAAGCACGAAGGGCCAGAGGGATGGTTGTTGGAGCTCAAGGTAGACTATACTTACTGGGTATTCCACAAATTCTGTGCTGCTTTGACCTTCTTTCTCGCCGACTCCTCGGTGAACGGTGGTTTGATGTCAGCCATATTGATCTAACGCACGACCTCAACAGCGTATAATTCCTTTCTCGGCAGTGTGTGCGTACATCAGATTGAGTCACAGTAAGACTTTAGTAAGTAATGTGGGACATGTATATAAGCCTTGTCACGTGTCAGCCTTATGCAAGTTATCGTTTTAGTCTTATCTTATGTAGGTACGTTCAATTAAAGCTATGGGGTTGCACTTTGACATCTTTCGGCCGATACATAGAGTTCGGGGTTTGAAGCGTAGTCGACATCAGAACTGCGCTTTTCCGAAACTACTACAATTTTTATAAGAACATCAGGTTCACATACAAAGCGCAAAGTATAAGGCAAATACACAGTACATGGAGAGAAAGCTCTGTGTATGGAGTCATCTTTGCCACATGACATCATTCCAGGCTTTATGTGTCTGTACGAGCTTCCAGAGCGGCAGCACTAGGCTCTCGAAATCGTACACTTTGACTTATATGCACCTACATCCTTTTATTAATTGGTATACATGAAGGTGTAACATCTCATTTCCTTGGGGTATAGGTACTCGCTTCTGTGAGGTAAACCATAAAGCACATATGCCAAAATTCAACTAGCTCGTGATATGTTGCAGGAGTGCGTACCAGGCTACCTATAAATCACCATCTTAAGTTTTTTTTTTTTTTTTTCCTTTATTTTAAAAAGAGAAAATTGCTTGCTATATATGTATAATGCTGCCATAGTGTCAAAGCTTTGTTTGCATCTCTTATGAGTTAGTACCTATGTTGGGGACGGTACATAACTCTCTGCCAAACTATATATTTGTATATACATGTCCTCGAACTGCAACGGCCTTTGAGACTTAGCTATAGAGAATCCAAGATAGATTAACGATACCTACATCCCGCAAGACGCTAAATTACTGACAACATACCACATGAATGTTACGTATAAATAAACATGACGGATATTCACGCAAACACAAACGTCATGAAAGATACAGCCTTACAAGGATGTGGCCATTCCCCCGGCCCCCCTTTAGACAGTTTCTGGTGCGGTTAGTAATCTTCAAAGTCGTGGAATTATTAACAAACTATTGGCTCAGCGTGTCCAGATAAGAAAGCGTATTGCTTCTAGAACCTTGTTGATGTGTAATCCCGAACCAGGCTAGATATCCTTTGCCCCAACCTAGACCTATTATGTAAGCCCTGGGTGTTGGAGTTTTGAAAGGTTACCTGTACTTCGGAACCTATACAGATTGGTGCTTCAAGACGGCGAATGACCGAATTCTTCAAAACTGAGCTTCCCCCTGATGGAACTCCTACGAGTATGGACAAATCTTATCAGATCTTTCTGTCTCGGGATGGTTCCGCCCCTCGGATGCCTCCGAAGTTTTTCAGGTCCGAGTGGCAAGATAGTCGAACTTAGTTTACTAGGTACTAATCTTACTTTTGACCTGGTTTTTCATGAACCAGGAAAATAGAAACCGAATCTTTCATGACATAGCACTTGTCTTTATTTAAAAAAATTAAAACGTAATAAAGCTACGCCACTGTCTGTACATGCGCCAGTCACGTGAAAACGAGGGGCAGACGGTAGGCGGTGAAAGTCGGAGATTTCAAGGTCCCTTTTTTTTTTTTTTTTTTTCCCCTTTGGTCATACTCCGTACGGAGGACAATAGCCGTCTCGGAACAAACACGCCAGAGAGCAATTAGATAAGGAAAAAGGCTACCGAAGTGGTTGCTATGCATACGGGGTATAGCCGCGATTGGCTCAAAATTGGCTTACTAGATCCACCTTCCTCGCCATTGGGACACAAACAATCCTCATCTCAAGATCCCATAACGCCATCATTGAGGAGATGGAATGGAGGTACAGTAAGGATTAAGTAAGATACATAGCATAAAGGATGGCAATTCACTTTCTCCGTACGGTGGGCCCGGGATGACTTCATTAGGCAAGTGAAAAAGATTCGTCGGATCAATACGTACCTTGGTAACCATGAGTAAAGGGTAGTGGGGCATTTCAGTCTCGGGCGGTCTTCTTGATAATACAGCACACCTAAGCCCTCCAATCGAAAAGATTCGGTATCCTTCTGGTTTGGATCACCTTAGGTGTGCCTCGTACGGCCCGTGGGACGCGATCTCCGAAAGGGAATCAACCATATATTAACCGCCACATGCTCCTGCCCCTCGCTCCTCTCTTCTGACTTTCCGCATCACCCACATCACATAAATAAACACCCTTTCCCATCCACAACCACTTATCTTTTTTTAAGTTTCAACTCAATCTCACATACCAATTCAATCAAAATGTCTGGAATCAAGGCCGGTGACAGCTTCCCCTCCGACGTTGTCTTCTCGTAAGTTCAAGTTCCTAATCCCACCCTTTGAACCTTCTTGTGTTGATACTAACATTCTACCAAAGCTACATCCCCTACACCCCCGAGGCTCAGGAGTTCAACGCTTGCGGTATCCCCATCAACTACAACGCCTCCAAGGAGTGGGCCGACAAGAAGGTCATCCTCTTCGCTCTTCCCGGTGCCTTCACCCCCGTCTGCTCTGCTCGCCACGTCCCCGAGTACCAGGAGAGACTCCCTGAGATCCGTGAGAAGGGTGTCGACGTTGTTGCTGTCCTTGCTTACAACGATGCCTACGTCATGAGCGCCTGGGCCAAGGCCAACAATGTCAAGAACGACGACATCGTATGTTCATTACCTACATCACATTTAGCTACTAGGTTCCATTGCTGACTGGCCTTATAGCTCTTCCTTTCCGACCCCGAGGCCAAGTTCTCCAAGAGCCTCGGCTGGGCTGACGAGGAGGGCCGAACCAAGCGCTACGCCATCGTCATTGACCACGGCAAGGTCACCTACGCTGCTCTCGAGCCCGCCAAGAACCACCTCGAGGTAAGTGTCCATCGTCTGCAATCTCTTGGACTGTTTAATTGAACACACGCTCACTATCATCGCAGTTCTCGCGCGCTGAGACCGTCATCAAGAACCTCTAAATACATCAACAGGAACAAGGAATATGACGTAGGACTACTAGAGGATGCTGGCGTTTCAGCAGTGGGGTTAATATTTTAGAAATAGACAGCCCACTTTTAGAGATACAATAAATAACGAAGCTATGAAATCGTGAACATTTTTCCTTTGTCCGTAGTATGATGTCAATCGATAACCTTATATCGCGTAGTACGAATTAGCTCCGTTAGCCCGGTCTCCAAAGATCTAACCATGACTAATTCTGTTTGGAATAGAAGGACCCATATGGAGGAGGTTGTGAGATTTGGTTGTCAATATCTAATTTGGGCTGGCACCGAACCCATAAAGCCAAGGGCAGTAATTGTTATCCGGCGGAGGTCGTTGATGTCCCAGTCCAGTGACCCCTGGCAACCCGGGCCCAGTAAAAGGCGTCGCGAGATAGAGATATTTTCCGGGGGGCCACAGGGCAGAGATGGCATAGGGAATATGACCCATGCTTGATTAAATGCAATAGAAGAGAGTCTGTGAAAGGGTTCGAGTACAGTACCTTTGAGTCTTCCATGACTGGAATCCCGTTTCAATCCAAAGCATACAGCTCTGCTTTGCCTCGGGCCTTGTTCGAATCACCAATCCGTTTCCATTTCAACAACAGTACCGCACCAACATCTCCAGCGCCGCCGACAAGCCACAGGTTCATATTATGCTGTAGTCTGCTCCAAGACTCCAGCCAGTTTCAATAACGAATTTGGGCATACGTATGCTGTCTGATCGCAGGAAGAAATCTGGCTCTTTACGGGAGCCCACGTACGGGCCCTGGAAGGAGCTGAAGGCTGTAGATATTAGCAACAGTGCAGTACACAAATCAGACAAGATACACTGACTGGTTCCGAATGTATGACATGTCATTGCTGAGTCTCTTGTCCAGTTGAAATCCATTTTAACAGCTGATCGTGCCACCACTTTTGATGGCAGTCATGGATTTCTTCTGGCATGACACGAACCCAGAAGACTCCTTTGACTGGATTGTAATGTTTCCTGAAAATAACAAGATTACTTTAAGCTTAAGTGAGTGTAGATTTGAGTATAATGTTCTTATTACCGACAAGGTCTCTCGATACTGTTATTGAGATGATCAACAATCTCCCATCCCCAATTTTTGGGGATGTCTGTATGCACAAGCTCTCGGGATGACTTGATTTGTTTGAAGAGAAGGATTAGGCATTTGGTGATTCTCAATAAATATTGCTAGGAGGAGGCTGCTGAGGGATATCTGTGACTAAATTTGCGCAGTGACATATCTAGGGAGGACATATTCACCCCGTACGCCCATCTATAGTTGACTCGTACCTTTTTATTACCAGGCACAAAGGAAGATATTCCCTTAGGGTAGACGTTAGCTCTTACATAGTATGTGGTGTCACTGTTGCGGCCAACTACTACGGAGTAGTTACTCTTTCAATAAAGAACGGAGGAGGAAGGACAGAAATCAAAGGAACAGATCAGCTAGTTTTAGGCAGACAAGAATCAATTACCTTTTCTCCTGTGAAACGACTCTGTTTGAAGCAATAGACTTAACTTTAGTACCTTCGCATCCTGACTTCCCCACACGTTGGCTGCGATATGGTGGCCCGGGGCCGGGCCTATGCTCTTTTACTAAAAGCAGGCTAGCGGTCTATCATTGGCGTGTGACGCGCTAAAGCTTTCCGAGCACCACTTTCCTACAGCTATGACATAGAATTTTAATTCCAGACCACATTTAGCGCCACTTTATTTCAACAGCCAGAGTTGGTTTTCCTTTATTATCGTATACCTTTCTTAACTACGTCCTGCCCAGTTTCCAACACCTCCATTGGCCAGAATGGCCCTCAACCCCGCTTCGAAGCGCAAGTCCGCCCATGCAGGAGCACAAAATGGCTCCGCAGCAGCTCGGAAGCGCGCCAAAACGTTCGATGCCCGCACACTTGCTGCGCAGTCAGCCGAATCTGCCCTTTCTGCTTCCGGAGAACTCGATGTTGCCGCATATCTCGAAGCTCGTGAATTCGAAATTCGTGCCCTGGAGTCGGGCATGCAACGATCGAAGGCTGCCCTGACGAGTCGCGCGTTCCAGCAAGTACCTCGATCGTTGAGGAGGAGAACGGCTAGCCACAATGTGAAGAGGGTGCCAAGTAGGTTGAGGGCAAGGGCGAAGAGAGAGGTATGCTAGAACTATATCTGATTGTTTTACGAACTGGATGGTCCCAGTGAGGGCTCAGACTAAGCCATGTGGAAAATCTTGCTAAAAATCTGTGACCTGAATAGATGATGGAAGATAACACACCAACTGTAACTGCACGTCGGAGGAAACCAACAGAGGCCATGCGCATCCGTCTTGAAACCGCCAGACGTCTCCAAAACCTCAATTCCAAGACCAAAGCCAGGAGAGCTCATTCGAAAGCTAAGCGTGATAAAGAGGACCAGAAGTCGCTGGAAGAGGCGGGCAGTCACTCATTTGATATTGCTCCGCGTGTCCCTAAAATCAAGAAAAATAAGCTCTCACGCCCACCCCCGCCAGAGTCCAAATTCAAGAAGCGGCAAAGATGCAAGACGTGGCTCCCTACGCACATGTTTCATGCAAAACGAGCCCACATGGCTACGTCTAAAGATCCGCTGTGGCGATTCGCCATTCCTTTGTCCCCGACCGAGAAGAGTTACCGACCGTCTCACCGGGCAAGGGGCGCTAGGGGCGCTGTGGCTTGGGATATGAGCTATATGTCTACTATTCAGCTGGAGGGAACGGAAGGCGCATTAGAATGTGTTCTGAGAGCCGTTGGCGTTGACGGGAATGAAGTATGGGGCCCAAAGGGCAAAAAATGGAGATCCGGAACAAGGGCTTTGCAGGTGTGGACTTATGAGCGCGATGGGCCACGGAGACCTATTGCGCCAGTGACTTTGGTTCGATGTGCTGAAGGAAAGACGGGAGATGTTGACATGTTGGATGCGGAAAATGCTAAACCTGCGGAGAAAAAAACCTCCATAAAAGATAAGAAGAAAATTTTTATCAGAGTACATCCGTCTGCGTTCTTACAATTGTGGAATGAGCTCCTCGAGGTTTCGAAGAGACAGAACCCTCCCGTGATGATTGAAGATCTTCGTTTCGAAATTGGCAGCATTGATATCACAGGTCCGGGCTCCACCGAAGCTCTGTTAGCGGTGCTGAGGCCGGTCGAGTTGAATGAGGACGATAAACCATCGAACACCCCGGAAGTTACGTGGAACTCTCTACTGGGTGTCTCGAATCCTTCATCTCTCCCACAAAATGCCCTTCTTGCATTTTCCATATCTGATCCTCGTCTCCGTTTCCCACACAAAACTTTGAGACCCCCTTCCTCTGAGAAGGACATGCAAGACCTGGCTATGACTTTGTCGTCCTGGGCACCTGATCGTACACAAACAACGCCTTCTATTTTTGACCGTCGTGCACGCTTGGCTGCCGTGCGCCAACTGCCAAGCCAAAAAGCCATCAATCGGCGACGAGCTGAAGCTGGACCTGGGCGCCTTCCAACTCCTCGAGATACGGATCCACAAATCCCGGTGATGCTCCTTGCAACTCGACCCAGAGCTCAAACGAAGGATAACAATGCTCCAGGTAGCTGGACTGTACTGCTCCCTTGGAAGTGCGTTCTTCCGGTGTGGTATGCGTTGATGTATTATACTCTCTCAAGTGGCGGAAACCCGAGACTTGGTGGTTTAAAAGAGCAGCAACAGCTCGCTTTTGAAGCAGGAGAACCTTGGTTTCCCGGTGATTTTCCTGGCACACGCGCTGGGTGGGAATGGGGCTTGCGTGACCGAGAACAGTCAAAGAAGGAATGGGAACGACGGCCTAAGGGACGGAGAGTTGAATTCGACAGTATTGATTTGGGAACTGACCAGAAAGGCGAGATTGGCCAGGGTTGGGCATGTGATTGGGAAAGACTGGTCCAGGGTGCTGGAGCTCCTGACGCCAGCGATCACAATGAAAAGTATAGAAAACCGGAGAATGAGGGCGAAAATGTTACAAGACACGATGGCAAGGACGAGGAAGCCTTCGCGGATGGTCTTCCGCTCGGTATACACCACCTACAGCCAGTCGAAGCCGACCGCGCACTCCGAGACCAGAATTCGAATGTTGACAACTCAGCTCTTGCGACTGTACGGGTTTCTTTATTCAATCGAGGCACCCCTACTCCACGAGCTCGAGTCTACCGTCTACCTACCACCAACCAAGAGCTTCGTCAGAAATGGCTTTCTTTTGCATCAGCTAAACCGACTGGTGCTAAGTCACCTGCCCGAGAATCTTCCAACACCAGTTCAGACCCCCAAGCGCGTCTCGCTGCAGCTCTTCTATCTGCCCAAATCGATACAGATATCCATCAGGAGCATTTGCCCCTTCCGTCCGAAGAAGACCTCATCGGCTTTATAACAACAGGGAATTTCAATCTCTCTGCAGGTAAGGGCACAGGAGTTGGTTCGATACAGATGTCGAAGGTCACACCAGCTGCCCTCGGAAAGTGCAAGGCTCGAGAGAGAACCATGTGCATCATTCGGGGAGCGGGTGAGAGGGTAGGAAGACTGGGTTATTGGGAGGTTGCTTGAATGCATGTGCTGTGTAGGTATAGAAAGCTATCTCACGATTATATGATGCCCAGGATTCTCTTCCTTGTTCAGACTCTATCTCAGATGTAGAATTAACTACGCGTTATATCCATATTGCCCCTACAGGTGATAACGAAATGAGAAAAACTGTCCATATGTATTGATACACTAAGTTGGCGGTTTCAAATGTTCAAAATAGACTGCACATGGCATACGCAGTTCCATGCTATGAAAAAACCATCTTAAAATACCCACTAAAACCATGAGTAACCTCGATAAAGCGGCCAAAAAGTGCACGCAAGTAATAGTCACAGCCTGAGCCTAATTCCGGTACATACAGGAACATATACACACAACATAACACGAGAGATCTGAGGAATCTATTGTCAAGTAACACACACATAGTTTTTCACTTCGTCATCTAACCAACAACCCGGTCCACGAACGCTTCCTCAAGCTTGGCAACCTCCTTCTTGAACGCATTCACCTCCTGCCAGCAGTCCAAAGGCCGGCGGTCATTCAAACGCAAGCAGCTCACGACATTTGACTTGGCCTTCTCAACGCTCTCATCGATCTCAACCAATTTTCTCCGGCCCTCAAGCTTAGCACGCAGTTCCTCGATTTCGGTGTTCACCGAGTCACGGGACACATCACGGTTGATGGGCTGCGCTTCGGGGACAGGGGCAGGGGTGTATTCGCGGCCTGCGAAGGGGATCCGGGGAGCGTCCAGGTTCAGCGAGCCAGGGGGGTAGCTGACGTTTGGTGTAGAAGAGAACGACGAGGGAGCACTGTCTTTGGATTCCGCAATGCGCTTCTCGATCTCAGCAAGGGTCTGCTGCTCGCGTTGACGGAGACGCTCAAGCTCTTGAGCTACGCGGGCCTGAATCTGGAGTTCGATGCTCTTTGCGCGAGAGGAGTCCGTCTATTCTGGTTAGTTTTGGCTGCCAATTGGCTGTTTTCGGTAATTCCTCTGAAAGTTTTTTGGCGGATATATACGTACCTCGGTGTTGGATTGGAGGTTGTCGACAAGGTTAGATGAGAACTGGACGGGGCCACCGCTATAAAAATCAACAGTGTTAGCTTACTCGATTTGAAGGCCGCATTGTATCTGGGGGGAAATGTGTCTGGTCCCTCTCCCTCTTCGAATCTACCCATTATCCGGCGTGAAGTGTCCTGCCTCATTTAAAGGTACGAATAATGCCCGTCTCTTCCCTACTTCATACCCGGGACTGGCAAAATATCCACCCAAAAAGCAATTGACCGACAGTTCAAACGTAAACATACCTCGAAAAAACATGTTTCGAGCCCGCCGAAGCGTCAGGCTTGGAGCTACCGGCGCCCATTATGTGTTTAATTAATGAAAATTGATCCCTTCCCTTGGATCTTTAGAAAGGAAGACAAATTTAGTCCTTGTCGGTGCCTGAGTAAAGCTCCGATTTTAACACCGTGAAGACAGCGGAGACAGCAGGGCCTGGGCAATTCCAAGGTCGTCAGAGGAGTTCGCATATCGCCGTTTCAACGCAGCAGCCGACTTCCGCCGGTGCATATCACGTGACGCTTAGTCATTTGTTGTATGCTGCTGCTTGCGCACGGAAGTAGTATGGAGTCAAATGATGTGTACTCTTTGGTCTTTCTCTTGTTCTTTTGCTCCCTCGGCCCTGTTTCTAGTTCTTTTGCGTTTTAGGATTGATCTAGGCCTGAAACGATTACATGGGGGCTGTTGTTCAATGCGTCTCAATTGGCCTGTTCGGGTCGGAATGTAACCCTGTACCGTGATCGAGATTTGTACTGTGTAGTAACCATTGTTGCCGTGTTTGTTGTTCGGTAGTGGTACTTAGTAGTTGGTAATTTCAAGTAGCAGAGAATCCAAATCAAGGACTAGTGTGTTATAGGATCAGGTTATAAAGTGTAACGTGATCATGGGTTACCATCAGTGGCTGAAATACGGATTTCTGATAAGTGAAAATAGGGCAGATGATTTTTTCCTCTGTGTATACAAAGCGTCAAACAAAGAGTATATGATTTCTCAGCGGTGTACTCTTGAGAGAGGCACAATTACTGAGAGGGGAGGAGTTACTCGACAGCCATGGAATAAGGAATCGGCGTAACTTTGCCAGGCACTTCCCCACCTTCTGTCACCTAACCACCATGCAGGTCAGCCTCTAAATGTCACCCCAGATTACTAGTACTCCATACGGAGAACGCTCACATCGGACGTGATAAGGCCATTCTTGTAGTATACTACTAGTATACATCGGTGGTAGTATTCTCCTCGTCTATTGCACCACCAATAAAGATCATTCCTTCCCTTCCGTGTCTTCCCCGTGTCTACACGCCGTCCTAACCATTGTTTCTCACCGGTAAAACCCCCCACACGGTTTCATAGCGTCATGGTATGGGTTCGCTACCATCAAGGCTTCCATTTGCATCCACGCCATGCAATGCTAAGACAGATCTATTGGGGCCCGAAACGTTCGGGAAAATATGCAATAATTCTAGGGTCTCAGTGAAGAGAAGCGCCGGCGAACCCGGAAACCCCATTGGTTCGACGTCTTTAGAACTAAATCTGGCCCACTGACTGACCTCATCGACCCCTCTTCGTCACTTCCCTACGTATGCGCCCTCAATATTATCGCTTGCATACCATGCAACCTATATAATTCCAGCAAAATAATTTTTTTCCCCTTTCTTTCCCCCCCGCCATATTTTCTACCCCTCCACATCTCCTCGTGTTGTTCCCTCCTATAACCTCACTTCCTGCTACCCCTCTACTTATCCTTCTATCAACTTTCTTTTCAAACCCTCTAATCCCCCACTATCCGACTTCCGTTTCCTCCCGCTTCCCACAATGTCATCCGCCTTGTTGGACGAGGCTGCGCGGATTGCCCGCCAGTTCGACCTCCCCGCCGAGGGGGTCCAACGCGGGGTGAAAGAGTACATCCGGGAGATGGATGAAGGACTGAGCAAGGAGGGCACAACTCTGAGCCAAATCCCGACGTTCGTTACCTCAGTACCAAATGGCACAGAGAAGGTATTTTTTTTTAAAAAACCTGTTTCTTACATCACAATTGCATGTCTGACCTTTGTTGTGACAGGGACTGTACCTAGCCGTAGATCTTGGCGGTACCAACTTTCGCGTGTGCTCAGTAGATCTACACGGCGACACTACCTTTTCTCTGACACAGTCTAAAATCATGATCCCTCGTGAATTGATGGCTTCCGGCACCTCCAAGGATCTCTTCACCTTCTTGGCTCGCCAGATCGAAGCTTTCCTGCGTATCCACCACAACGAACACTTTGAAGCCCATCTCCAACGTCGACGTGAAGGAAAGGGCGAAGAAGAATTGTTTGATTTGGGCTTCACTTTCAGTTTCCCCGTGCGCCAGGTCGGTATCAACAAGGGAACCCTCATTCGCTGGACGAAGGGCTTCAACATTCCCGACGCCGTTGGCCATGATGTCTGCGCGTTATTGCAAAGTGCGCTCGATGCTCTGGAGCTCCCCGTGCGCGTGGCCGCTCTTGTGAATGACACAGTTGGAACCCTGATGGCCCGTTCATACACCTCCCCTGGTGAAACGGGAACCTTCCTGGGTGCCATCTTCGGCACGGGTACCAACGGTGCCTACGTCGAGAAGCTCGACAAGATCTCTAAGATGGCTACGATCGAACATTCCGACTACGATAAGACAACGGGTGAAATGATCATCAATGCTGAATGGGGTAGCTTTGATAACCACTTGAGTGTCTTGCCCAACACCGTCTACGACCAGCAGCTAGATGAGGAGAGCAACAACCCTGGCATCCAGATGTTCGAGAAGCGAGTTTCTGGAATGTTCCTCGGTGAGATTCTGCGCCGTGTCCTGGTTGATCTGCACCGCAATGAATCTCTGGGTCTATTCAAGCCCAGCGCCTCGTCGGATGTGGTTGTGCCAGAAAACGCTACGCTCTTCCGTCAATGGGGCCTTGACACCAGCCTCCTGAGCTTGGTTGAAGCGGACAACAGCGAGAGTATGGAGCCTACCAAGACGGCATTGAAGGACCACTTGAAGATCGAAGGGGCCAGTACCACGGACTGCAAGGCTGTCAAGACAATCGTGCATGCCATTGGCAAGCGCGCTGCTCGTCTGAGCGCCGTGCCTCTTGCTGCCACCCTTATCGCCACCAAGAAACTCGAGACCGATGATCTGGTAGACGTTGGTGTCGACGGCAGCTTGGTCGAGTTCTACCCTAACTTTGAGGGATACATGCGTGACGCCTTGCGTGAGGTGCCCGAGGTAGGCGTTGCCGGCGATAAGAAGGTGCGCATTGGTATCTCGAAGGATGGTAGTGGTGTTGGTGCGGCGTTGATTGCCCTGGTGGCTAGCAAGGAAGAAGCCAGGATGAAGGCCCAGTAGCGGTCTATGACTAACACTTTGCGATGATCTCAACTTTATTCCCCCTTGTTTTTATGGTTCATTTTGAATGGGTGATCTCGGACTGTCGGTGAAGACTACTGTATCTTCACCTTCCCTAGCCGCTTTTCATGCGGCGAAGGCCATGTCCTCGAATTTGCAGGGACGGCTTACTGTGAAAGGACCTGGAGTTAGTGAGAGTGGCTGGGAAGGAGGGTGTAACAATATTCTTTTTTTTTTCTCATGGCGTTAACTAGCATTCTCATGGAACGGATGATATGTTGCAATAAAAAATCCTACTCTTGAAACCCTTTTTAACCGCATCCTTGTTAGTCTCATAGCAGTATTGATGTATCAGAGCATTGACCAACCCTCGGGGTGCTGATAACAATAGTCTAAAGATATAAACCCAGGCTCCGCCAAAATACCCGCTCATCACGGTACCTGACATTAGAGTTTCATCCATGAGCACATAAGGTTGATACCTAGATTCGCTCATACTGTGGTACCAGTAGATGGTTCTCTTGTGAATGGCCAGAAAATCCTTTTTTTGACTTCCTTTTATTGGTCACGCTAGGCCAAACTGCAGCCCAGATGCAGAAAACCCTAAGCGAGAAGTCCCATACAAGGAGGCTTCAGGAATTCACCTGCAAAGATAGTCAGTCCACTTTACAAAGACCTGCGGGTCATTCATCTTATTTAAAATGCTCAGCGGCAGGGCCAATGCTGGTCCGTCCGTAGTCTAGACCGTGCCACTTTCTTTGTTGTTTTTCGAACTCCATAGTTCATTATTCTTCATTACAGACCATTACTAGGGTTCCGTGGCAAGAAAGGAAGCGAATCTGGATCGGGTGCCTACGTAAGAGATATCTCATGACTATTTCGGGATAGAGCAAGGACAGCTGAGCGGACAGCTGACATTCTAGCGTATTCTCTAGATCACAATTGCATGCCTTGGGCCTTCGGGCGTCGGGAGGAAAAGATCCCGTTCCTTTGATGTAGTACAGAGCAACCCGAGATGGAAATCCAGTCTTGTTCAACTGAAGAAAGGCTGCTGCGGAGGTTTCTGATCACTTCACCGATTGGGTGACCTCTCTTCTGGCATCGTCACCGTGGCACTGGGCATCAATGAATCAGTGATCGGTCTTATATCACCAAGGCAACCTCGCAGGCAAAGTTAATCTTCATCTGTGAAAAAGACGACCCTTCTTGCCTCTTACTTCTTTTCTATACTTTTCCTTCGTTAGATTGACGACATCAACCGCTCCTTCCATGTACGTTACTTTCTTTTCTTGTCTTTCGTAACCTCTTATTTCCATCTCATCTAGATTCTTCAAGTCGATAGATATAATGCAGGATAATAAACTGCAAGACACGCTTGGCTCGCCGCCACCGACCAGTTTGGTATCCGACAACATGGCAAGGGAGGGAAGACCATCCATGGAGAAAGGGAGTACGCTGGCCGGCTCACAGGCAGAGTCCCCTACGTTGGCCCCAGAAGTAAAGAATGAAAACAATATGTCTGTGGCGAACATTAGTCCAAGCGATGAAGCACAGAAAGAAGAGGAGGAGGAGGAGGAGGAGGAGTATCCAAGTTCTTGGAAACTTGGCCTGATTACCATCGCATTAGCCCTTGCAATCTTTTGTCTGGCTTTGGTAAGTCCATTCATTACTTGCCGGTCATAACTGTTGTACTTGACCTTTGGAAGACAATTTTTACTAATGACCTTGGCTTGCTTAGGACAATACTATCATTTCCACGGCAATTCCAAAGATCACAGATCAGTTCAAGTCCCTTGAAGATGTGGGCTGGTATGGCAGCGCATACCTCCTGACAACATGTTCATTGTGCTTGACGTTCGGCAAGCTTTATACGTTCTACTCCACAAAATGGGTCTACTTGATTGCTCTTTTCAGTTTCGAACTGGGATCTCTGATCTGTGGGATTGCGCCGAACTCGTTATCACTGATCATTGGCCGAGCCATAGCCGGTCTGGGGGCAGCTGGACTATTTTCGGGGGCACTCATTATCATTGCTCAGACGGTCCCACTGAACCGACGACCAATCTTCGCTGCGATGATGGGTTCAATGTATGGAATTGCAAGTGTGGCCGGACCCTTGATGGGCGGTGCGTTTACGGACCGTCTCAGTTGGAGATGGTGTTTTTATATCAACTTACCTTTCGGCGGAGTGACCGGTTGCTTCATCCTTTTCTTGTTCAAGGCACCAAAGTCTGTCAAGGACAAGTCTGGTTTCAAAAACCAAATGGGGCAGCTGGATTTCCCTGGAACTGTCCTCTTCATGCCGTCAATCATCTGTGTATTGCTCGCGCTACAATGGGGAGGCACTATGTATGCTTGGAACAGTGCTCGGATCATAGCCCTCTTTGTTGTTTTCGGGGTCCTTCTCATTGCCTTCTGCGGCGTACAGTTGTGGCAGCAAGACAAGGCTACGGTGCCTCCCCGGCTGGTCAAGAATCGGAATGTATGGGGCGCAGCGTTTTACAGCTTCTGTATTGGTGGAGCATTTTTCATTTTTATCTACTATGTAAGCTTGTACCTGCTACGGTCACAGAGACATATGCTAATTTGTGCTTTTCATAGCTTCCCATCTGGTTCCAAGCGATAAAGGGTGTCTCAGCAACCAGGTCAGGCATCATGAACCTTCCTTTGCTCCTTCCCATGATTGTCGCCTCCATTGCTGCTGGTGCTTGTGTCACTATGGTTGGATACTATACACCGTTCATGATCGCCACGCCGATTCTCATCTCCATTGGCGGCGGGCTTCTCAGCACGTTGAATGTGGATTCAGGCGACGCTGCATGGATTGGGTATCAGGTTTTATATGGAATTGGCGTGGGCCTAGGCTTGCAGCAACCCATGATTGTTGTTCAGGCGGCTCTCCCGATTGCCGATGTTCCCACTGCAACGGCCTTTGTCATGTTCTCCCAGACACTAGGGGGGGCACTCTTCGTCTCTATCGCTCAGAATGTTTTTCAAAACCAACTGCGCAAGAACATTCTTGCTAGAGCCCCTGAGGTTGATGTTGCTAAGGTGGTTGGCGCAGGGGCTACGATGCTGCGGCAGGCTGTGTCGAAGGACCTCTTACCTACAGTTCTCGAGGCCTACAACGACGCTATCACCGAGACATTCTATGCTGCAGTGGCCATAGGGGCAATTGCTCTCTTTGCGGCACTTCCTATACAGTGGCTGTCCGTGAAAGGCAAGAAAATTGAGGCGATGGCTGCTTAGGAGGTACTGCTTCTAGGCATTGGTCGGGGGGTAGGGCTACGTTTCACTTCATGCTTGTCATAATGCAGTCTACCAAATCTATTTAATATGGCGTACTGCCTCTTTATCAAGGATATTGGAAAGTTCCACGTCCGCTATTCAGCGAAGTGGACTTTTCTTGCTTTGTTAGGCTATGTATATACGGATTCTTCTTTGCATGGAACAATTAATAGAATCTATAATTTACCCTAGTGCTAACGACGCAGAATCTAAAAGCAGTGCTGGACATTTCAAACAACGGCATAAAGGCTCAAATAAATCCCCCAGATAACTCCACAGGCGCTCCCGAACACCACTCGCCGGTCCACAGGAATAACAGTATACATAAGCGCCGATACGATAGGCCGAAACTTCAAACGAGCCATCATGATGGGGCCAAAATCCTACGCTTATTAGCATCGTCCTCAAACGGAGAAGGAAAACGAAGATATCAATCAACACGAAGGAAAAAAAAAAAAAAAAAAAAAAAAAAAAAAAAAAAAAAAAAAAAAAAAAAAAAAAAAAGAATAAATCCATACCTCACAAACCAACTCCCACACCCTCCCCAAACCCATCCCCTTCAACAAGTTGATCAACACGATGAACAAGAGAATGTTACACACCCCGGCGATGGTTTGATCCAAGAGGAACTTTACAGCAAAGTTCCACATCCCGGATCTCTGCTGTTTCGGCTTGAACGGCTTCTCCTTCGCAGGCAGGAGGTCATCGGGGTCAGGCGCATTGTTGCTAGTATTTCTCTTCCAGCTGGGGAACCCCGGGAACCGAGCCTCGATGTATCTCTGCCAGGAGAAATTGGGTGGTACGATAATGGCGCCGTACGTGATGAATTGGATCAGCGCGATGGTGTTCAGCGCGAATGGTTTCTTTGTTTTTTCTGTCAGCGAGAGAGAGAGAGAGTGTGTGTGTAGGACTTTCCAAATCATTGTATACATGTCATGGCAGGGGGGAGAGTGTATCGGGTTGTATAGGTGTGTTCTCGGGACCAAGACACCACCTCTACTGGGAGTTGAGAAATAATTGTAAAAGTAAAAAATAAAAATCTACGTACGTTTTCTTTGTACTGGTCTATTAACTGGGCCAGGACATTGGAGATGGCGTTGAGGATCGTGGATTGGATCAGGGTCACTGTCAAGGGGGATGGGGGCATTGTATTGTTTGCGATGCTCAGGAGGTCGTGAGCATCGTGTATGTCTGGGGGTGGTGGGGTGGGTTTAGGAGGTGTAGACGAGATATATGTATAGGGTACTCCTTATTCTTAGGTGATATGGATAGGTGTTTCTTTTCCTGCTCTGTCTTTTGTTTCAAGGGATTTCCTTCATTTACTTAAGTTGTTTGATTTATTTTTACCCTTTTGGATTTGTTGCACGTGTTGGGCACGTGTCCTGTTCGCTGTAGGAGGGAAATGAGTTGGGAACTGCTTGGCGTTTGGGAGGGGATTTTTCTCTCTCTTTGGTTTAATTAGAATTAGAAGCTGATTTACTTGGCCTTTTGGGGTTTGTGTTATTAATCGAATGAATTTGCAAATGCGCTATACATGAATCAACTTCGTTAAAAAAAAAAAAGGACACATAAATTTCGCCTTAGGCGGTTAGATCCCTCCGGCGGACGGTCACATTCGGCCCCTGCTTGGCGCTGGTGAAATGATCCACCAGAGCCAGATGGCCTTTCTCGTCCTCTCCGTGTCGATCGGCCAACTCCATGTCGAACAGGAACATCAACCGCGCGATGGTCAGGCGCATTTCCATGAATGCCATGCCCTTGCCAATGCATCCGCGGGGCCCGATACTGAACGGGCAGAATGCTCTCCGCGCAGTCTCCACAGCATCCTTGCTGCTCTCCCACTTCTCATCGGCGGTGATGCACGTTGCGCCCTCGATCCATCTCTCGGGCACATACGCCTCAGGTTCGCGGTAGTACTGGGGCTGGCGGTGGATGGAGTAGGTCGGGGTTCCACAGTCCGTGCCGGCGGGTAAAAAGGCCCCGTCCACGACGGCGCCGCCCTCCATCACCTCGCGCGGAATGGCCCCCGGCACGGCAGGTGCCAAGCGCAGCGCTTCGTCAATGCAGGCTTTCAGGTAAACGAGCTCGTTCAATTTGCCGCCGGTGACGATCTCCTCCACCGAGGTGAAGGCCTCACGGACTTCCTTTTTCAGGAGCGCCATGGCGCGCGGGTTGCGGACCAGGTAGAAGATGGTTGCCGCGAGCGTGGTGGACGTGGTGTCGCTGCCTGCGATCATGAGCACGTTAGCCTCGCCCCAGAGCTCGGGCGTCGTGAGACCCTTGCCCGTCTCGGGGTCTTTGGCGTTGAGCAGGTAGTAGAAGAAGTCTTTCTTGGAGTCGTGGCCGGCCTGTGTCCGCTCCTGGGCTCGCTTGTTGGCCTCTACGCGCGAGTTCATGATGAAGTTCCACCGGTCGTTGGTCAGTCTGTGAATGACGATTTGGTCCAAGTGCCAGGTATCAAGGGGCATCCACAGGCCGCACTGGGTTGATATTTGTCAGAAAAAACCAAGGGCTTCTATTTCTCAGCGAAACTCGGGACTCACCACATAGTGACGGTTGGCCGCGCGATCAACAAGCTGGATCATCTTCCTGCGGCCGCTGGAAACCAACATATCGAAACTCTTCCCGAAGCACAGTTCGCCCATGACGTCGTACGTGAGGTAACTGAACCAATCGCCCATATTCTGGACGGCGGTCTTCTGTGCCTCAGCCTTGTTACCGTCTGCCTGCTGCTCGGACAGAGCTGTGCACAGCTGCCGAACATGCAGCAACATGACATCCTCCATGCTCTTGAGAGCCTGGTCGGAGAAAGCCTGGCTCAGCACGCGTCTCTTCCGACCATGGACCGTCTTGTCGATCGCATTGTGCGTGTTGTACACGCCCTTGATGGCAGTGAAGCCATTGTAGAAATCGGCCTTCTTCAGCCTCTTGCCATGGCCGTAGATATCATGCAGGCCCTGCGCGGAGTTGATGGAGACAAAGTTCGGCGCAACACGGACATGCGACCCATACTGCTGATGCAGATTGTGAAGCCATAGATGTCGGTCCCCCTTCAGGCCATGATACAACTGCACCCAGGGGGTTATCGATGCAAGGACCGGGCCGTTAAATTTCCGAAGAGGATGCAAGAAGCGGTTGTAGATGACATATGCAAAAGACTAGTAGTTAAGCGGCCGTAAGCAACTCTGATGACGTACATGTACAATTCCACCACCAATACACAACAAGAGAGAAAAAAGAGAAAGGTAGGATATGGAACGCACCAACACACCCAGCAAAGCAGATACCCCCACCACAACCCCCTCAATCGACAACGTCTTCCAAACCTCCTGGACGAGCATATTGCAACCCCAGGAACTACTAGTAAAATGTAGACCTTCCGTATCCGGAACCGTAGCCGATACAAGCCGAGTCCAGCCGAACACCGGTTCCCCCCGCTGACGTTCCTGGCAAGGAAGGAGCAATATTGGAGCTTGGTAATAGGACCAGGGTCACTGGTAGAGCAAAGTAATTTGGTCTCTTTTTCTTTGGGGCTAACTCAGGATACCATTTCCATTCTACTTCCCTCGTGCCTCGTATATATACCTCTCTCTGGGCTCGGTTAGAAACGGACCTTGTGTTTTGGTTACAAAGAATGAAAGAGGGTGTCATACGTATGTCAGCTCTTGGAAGAATGTCTGGGTTTCAGGCTTCGTTACCGTGGTCTTAGGTTATTTTTAGTTGGAGGGAGATGTGGGTGGAAGGTTATTGTAGATTGGGTTGTCGGCAAATTGCTCTCTACGTGCTGACTGGGTATGAGTGTAGCTTATATGTATGGGTATGTGATTTTTTTTTTTTATTATTATTTGGGCTTATCTGGATGTACATAGGATGCTGTATCTGGTATCTAATTGATAGCCTGGTGTCGGACCTAAAACCGGAGCAATGATCTTCTCGAGGACCGCTTCTATCCGAGTGCCCTATAGTCCCCCATGCTACTGACTGCTTGTCTTCACACCGATAGATGGTAGATAGTGGGTACCGGGTCAGCTGTTAGCCCTAATTCCCCATTCACATGGGTAGGTAAGCTGTGAGGTCCCGCGATAATTCGTGGCGTATATTTTCCTGGTAATCCAGATGGTCCCCAAAAGGTAATGCGTAGATAGCTAGCTGTAAGCTGACTGTGTTTGTGTAACGTCCAAGCAGCCCTTGAGCAACCATCAAAACCCACGTCCCAATCTAGGTATAGCCATGTAAGCCGCCGTCGAGAATCCATTGCTCGTTGTCGTCTTTATCATCCTGGACTCGTCGCCATGTCTGTTGCCGCTCTTTTTGCGGTCTTGCTTCGACCGGTTTGCCGTCGGGACCCTTCCAGACAGGTCGCATCAACCCACCGGCCGCAAGAAGAGGATTCCGACTGAAGGCTTCACCGCGGCGTGACTTTGTAGAATCATCTGCCGGCTCAATAGCCTCCGACTCGGGCTCGGGCTCTTCTTCCACAGGGGATCCTGGATCAGCAGGGCTAGCTCCAGCAGACTGGTACACACGAGTGACTCTCCCGCCCTTGATATCCAGACTCATGATGGTCCTCTTTTTCTCCCATTCCGGACGGGCTTTTTCTTCCATCTCGCGCAATATCTGCTGCTGCTTCTTCAAGGCGAGAGCCCGCTGCGCGGGACTCATCCACAGCGTCGACGCAACATTAGGAGTCTCGAAGTCCGCCGCCTCATCCACAACACGCGTCCGCTTGGCATTCTGCGCCTGGAACTGAAGCAATTTGTCCCGGTGAGCCATGGCAGCGTTCAATTTGCTGGAAGACGCCGAAGGCGAGGGGCCCTGCCCCGGTCCGCCCTCGCGGTGATGGCTCTCGTTATGCGCGCGCATCTTCTCCTGGCCTCGTTCTGCCCGCAGTTCTCGGATCATGCTCTGCACTTCCTCGTTCGACAACAGGGGTGTGCCGCAGAATGAACACGGCTGGAGGCCCTCCAGGGAGCAGATGATCTTGCCGCAGTTGAGACAGTTCGGGGCAGGGTCGAAAAGAGGGTGGATCGCAGCGAAGCAGGAGCATTTCCGGGATTCGTTGCCCAGGGTTGGGTTCGTGGATAATTCTAGTGCGGCGATTGCGGCGGTAAGATCGGAGATGTTGGTCGTTGTTAGGGAGTTCTTAGACTGGCTCGTAGAGGTGTTGTTACTGTGTCGTGTAGAGGAGGACTTCGCGGCCTTGGATTTAACGTTCGGTAGTAAGTCCGAGAGCATAGGCCCCGAAGCAGAGGGCGGCGGTTTGCTCGAGCTTTGTTTCGGGACAGGCGAGTGAGCGCGCGACGAAGCAGCAGATGAGTCCTCGACCGATAGATACGGCGATCGTGAAGCGCCCGTATCTTGTTTGGCTCTAGGCGCCGGCGCCATGTAATCCTCCTCTAGATCTGCCTTCTTGTATCCGCCTGTGACATCTCCGAAGTTATCGGGCCGACGCGGGGGCCCGGCGCTGTGTAGCGGTGGCTTCGACTTCTTGCCCTTCTTTTGCCCCGCTCCTGGATTCCTAGAGCTTGTTGCTGTCGGTGTGGATGAGGGTGCATTGGAAGCTGCTGGTCGTTGAGGCGCGGGGTCTCGTCGCGAACTGAAAGCGGATATAAATTCAAAGGCTGCGGGGGAGTCACCTAAGAGGTTTTTGAGATGATCGGCACCCTCTTCTTTCGGTAGACTGGCGGCGTAAGTGATGATCTGCGTGAGTGATTCTTCGTCTAGTGGGAGGATTTGCGATATGCGGGAAACGCCCCAGGAGATGAGGCTGGGGTCGGTCATGGTTGGGAAGAGGAATTAGATGAATGACGGATTTGTAGAGTACTATATGTGGGAGGAGGGAGGATGGTGGATACAGCCCTCTATGGGGGACTTCGATGTAGCCGGTGGGGAGTGGAGGAGCTATGGAGTCATGTTTGATAGAGATAGTCGCCTGAAATATCAGGCAGGACATACCGGCTCAATATATGGATTCATCTAAAACGCGATATTTTTACTAGTTTCTATTATGTATGTTGCTAGGAAGATGAAACAAATGAACCCTGTGAAGATAGCCATATCCATTGAGATAAAAGCAAAATTCTCGTACTACCTATCAACCTTAACCTATTGTACATATACACCGGCATGATCATCTATCTCTGAAACACAAGACCAAAGCAAAGAAACGGTGCTGATTCAGCAAAACCATAACAAATGAAAGAACTGAAGAGAAGTAATATAATGTCGAGATGTCCCAGACTTTTCGACTAATAAGAGTAAGCCCTGTTGACGCCTTTGATGCCGAGTATTTACGTCAGATCGTTAAAAAGGAGACTATGTCCAAAGCCTCGTCTCCGATGCAGACAAATCTGTATGCTCACGAGAAGCAACACAGAAGTACTGCAGAAGCTATAATTAAGGAGAGATGAAAACGAAACTATGCGTTGTCGCCATTCGGTTCGCTTTTTATATCGCCGTCACCAGCGGCTGCAGCGTCCGCGGCTGCCGCCATGTCAGGCGTCACACCATTCTTGAGTTTGCTACTGGGAGCCGGTGGGGGCTTTTTCCCTGAAAGCTTTTTAGGAGCACCGAGTTTCTTTTTCTTCGTTATAGTTGGCGGAGTGTCGTCATCTAATGGACGTTTGGGCGGCGCAGAAGTAGGGGTACTGCTACCATTTTCCATGGGCGTTTTGTTTCGATTGACTTGTCGGCCAGATAGGCCGAGACATCGGTCCAAGTGCTGTGCCACTCGCGTCACAACAAAGTACCTTGGGCAATTAGGGCACTTGACTGTCGGAAATGATACTTTCTCTGGAGCCGCTTGCTTAAAGGAGCTATCCGGCGTTGTAGGCGGGCTTGACGCTGGCGTATTTGAAGTGTTGGTCTGTTTCTTCTTCTTGGGATTCAGTTTGTCCGTAGCAAACGGATTCCCATGAACATCATGCCCTGGTTTGCTGATCATTGGTTGCTTTTGACAATATTCTCGATATGGATCCGGAGGGGGCCGGGCTCCGAGCCCAGTCACAGGATAAAGTAGACGTGGCAATCGGCAGTCGGGGCAGATTATTTCTTTGGTAGTATTAAGTGGGTTTCCCTTGAGATAAACCTTCCCATCTTCAAAAATGGCACCATCAGTCTCAACGCGGATGTCCTTGAGTTCTTCAAAATCTTCGCCCGGTTTTAACGCAGTGGGCTTGGCACCTGCTTCTTCTCGGCGCCTTCCTGCTTCTTCTTCGGCTTTCTGCCTAGCAATTGTGACAGCAGAGCGCATTCGAGCGATCTTTTCATCCCGATGGACTTTTGACACTATGTCATGGATAATGTTATAGAACGTGTTGTTGAGAATATCACATGTCTAGTTGGTTTTGTCAGTGCCTTGGCCTTGGATATGCCTGGCTTATTACTGTAGCCAGCTAGAGGACGGTACAAGGCCAAGTAAGGATACGTACCAGCTTCGCAATAGTTCCCGAAGGAAAGGAACTTTCCTGGTCTGTTCCGTTTGATTCGCCCATTTTCAGGATACCTATGTTGCAGGTATGAGGTCAGAAACCGGACCGCAATATAACCAGTGTGGGGATATGATGTATCAACATGCGAAATGGTTGAGTGAAGCACAGGGGTTTGCAAACATGGTGGGCGTCTAGCTAGAGGGCCGAGCGCCAAGGAACACAACTTCTAAAGCACTCTTCCATCGGGGAATCACAATGGAAACATATAAGATAGCTTGAATGGGACACCAGTGTTTGCTTCCAGTGATAAGTTGGGACAATAGGCGTAGATCGCTGGTTTTATGGAACGCACCTCAATTGCGAACTAGGATTCGTTGTCCAAGACAATTGTTCAAGAAGGTCGCGTAGCAGTTCCGATATCTCTTGGACTGATTAAAACAGCTCCATGTACTGTTGGGTATTATATCACGACGAATATCAACTCGTGGCAGGGCGATCGCGCAGAGGCAAAAGAAAGTCGAGGTCGCAAGATACTCCTTACTGACCGGATTGAGCGGAGTGTACAAGGGGCGTCACAACAGAATCAATCGAATTCTAGCGATCAAAAGAGTAACACAGGGAGGAAGCAGCTAATGGGATCCATCTGCCAGTCGATAGTATATAGGTTTCTCAGCCTGGGGCGGGTAACACTCCACGGTAGGGAGTCAGTGAATGACCAACACAGCTCACAGGGAGGACCCACTTACCTGCTTTACATTAGACAGGTGGTATATATATAAGACGAGAGGAATGATATGGAAGGTTCAGAATATTGATAGCATGCGAAAGTACTCCGCAATCTAGTCCAAGGTATCCTTGGTGTGGAGTGGAGAGGACAAGAGGCTTCTGCGCTGGCCTTTCACTTGCCTTCTCCGACCGGCCCATCTTATCTTATCTCATCTCCGCGTTCTCTCTTTCGCTGTTTTCGTCCATCAAGCGGACCGTACAACTTTCCCCTCTTCGACTGCAACGCCAGGTAGTTTTTCTTATGATTCACAGAAGTGATCTACGCGCAGAAACGACTGAGTATTTTACAGTATAGCGCGTATCTGCGCACTCCTTCATCTACCATGGCATACCAGTTCTTCGCAAAGGCGCATCAGTCGAAAGCGCCGACCTCTCCGCCACTCTCCCCTCCTCTCTCTTCTTCCTCCAACAACAGACACCCCAAACCTCCTATACACCCTCCATCGCTGGTTCTCCCTCATCCAGGGACCTCTACCAGTATCGCAGACAGGGTCAAACCGCCTACAGGCAAAGACTCATCTTTCCATCCCCCCGCATACCCCCATCCCATCGCACCCAGTTACAAAACCCCGCACCCTCATGTTACCATCGAATCCGTGAGCACCGCTCACATACCCTCTCTCATCCGGATCACGGGCTTGCTGCTCCCAATACGCTACCCAAACTCCTTCTACACCGCGACCATCACAGACCCCGTGATCGCGTCGGTGTCACGCGTGGCCATCTACCATGATCACCCGGGAGCCGCGGCGCCAGCCTCCACATCATACGCTCCCACATCCGCGTCCCCGCTAGGAACAAGCACGGGGACAGACAAAGTGATCGGAGGAATCAGGTGTCGTCTAGAGCGGCTTCTTCCCACCACCGCAGAACTTCTCCAAACCCAGTCGAAGCCCCATTCGCAGGAGCCGACGAATCTCTACATCCAGACCCTACATCTGCTTTCCCCGTATCGCGGCTGCGGTATTGCGGCGTCGCTTCTTAACTCATTACTCTTCTCCTCTGCCCCTTCGTCTTTGTCTTCTGGCGCGCGCTCTACTTACCAGGTCTCGGAACTAGTGAAACACTACAATGTGCGCACTGTCACGGCACACGTGCATGAAGCCAATGAGGAAGGCCTGAAATGGTACATCGCGCGCGGCTTCCAGGTGGAGGAGGGCGTTGTTGAGAATTACTATCGGCGGTTGAAGCCGTCCGGGGCACGAATTGTCAAGCTCGTTCTGCAATGGAAGGACGATGCCAGTGACAAGGCCGCGGGAGCTGATGTCCACTCTGCGTCTGGCCAGTCGGGAGAAGATAGCAGGAAGAGCCCGGAAGAGGATGACGATTGGGAGAAGGTCGAAGCCGAAGACGGAGAAGACAATGAAGATCACGGTGTACAAACGTTCACCGACTCTAAGATCCTTGAGGTCGATGATGGCGTGAACAGGAAACGGAAGGCCGACGATGAACCTCAGCGAGCGTGATCTTGCTATTCACTTGTTGAGTTTGTGGTTTGGAATGGAGTTTGCTTGTCTGTTTGTTATTCTCTCTGCTCACCTATTTAGGATACCCTTCAACTGCTGCATCTCATAGATGTACAGATCTTTCATTATTCGCTTGCCTACTTAGAATTGTATACATTGCATGTATATTGTTCTTAGAATTGATTATCAAGAGACATAGAGCCGTGATTAGAGACAGAACACGTATATTCAAAGCTGCTTTATAATCAATAACATTCATGCGCAATTATGTTCAAGGGTATAGAACTGTACAGCTTGGGAGTTGCTTCCAAACCACAAACAATCATTAGGGCATTGACAATAGAGGGGATCTACAATCGCACAACAATTCAGACATACAGAGCGAGTACAACCCAGTGATCAGACATTGTAGTTCTCAGCATGCAGGAATATCTCGTCTTTAGACGCGTCAGTTATGACTTGCTGCTGAAGCTGAGCAACGGCGTTCGAAACTTCAACTCTCATACTAGGAGGCCCACAGACAAAGACGCAGGCACGACGACCGAACGTGCGAGAGTAGTCTTTGAGCACCTGCGGGATATTGGGACGGGCGTAATCAATGCGCCAGCCATTCCTCTGCAGCGGGACGGTGCCGACCCGGGTGGTCAGTTTGGGAAACGCTGTTGACGAGGGAGGAAAGCCGAAGTGAAATGGAGTATCTGCTGGGCTCTTTTGAGGCGAATAATACGGCGCCTGTTGATAGTTATTGTCCATTGAGCTGCTATTGTAGTGTCTACTGGTATTGATATGCGGGAGGGTGTGTGCCTGGGGAAGCGCAGTAATGGCATCTTCATTCTCGCGTCGAAGCTCCTTTTCAATCTCCGGGTCCCCGGCTGCTTCTTCACGGATGTATGCCGAGTTTCGCTTATCCATCCCCTGCAACGTGTTGTACATTTTGTCTCTGAGCATTTCCTCGTAGAATTGGTCTTGGGCCAGTTGCTCCTGGCCGTTTGGCCCTAGTCCAGTGAGGAAGAAATGACAGTGAACTGTGTTTGGAGGCGCAAAGTCCCTGCATATTCTCAGTTCCTCTCTGAACCAGTCGATTGTTTCGGGGTTCCTGAATGCCCAGATGACCCGCACTGACTTGGTTACTGCTTTTCGGTCCCGCATCTTCTTAATCAAGTCCAACAGGTGGCTGGCAGTTGCAGTTATGCCGCTTCCACCGGCGAAGAAGACTACGTCATCAAAAGCAGCCATGTCTCTTTTCATCCCTCCGTAGGGGCCTTCCAAGAATGCCGTCCAGGTCTTGTAAGGACCATACTCAAAGGTCTTGAGGAACACATTACGAGTAAAGCCTCCGAAGGGACGGAAAACGAGAGCTAGGTCACGATAATTCTCACCATACTCGGAAGGAAAATCGCCGCTACACAGTGACGAAATCGTAAAGGGGTGACGCTCGAAAAGTGAGATGCCCGGCATACGGAGATAGACAAATTGGCCTGGTTTCCATTTCATCTGAGTCGCGACCGTGACTTTGATAGCATTCTGTGGGAGTATCGTCACTGCGCATTCTTCACCGATCAAGAAGGACAGCCGTAGGGGGTTACTCCAATTCACATAAAACAATCTGACACCGTATGAAAGTATCCAGATTGCAACCGTAGCCCAAAGATAGTCCCAGGATGCCAAGAAGTTCTTGCTGTGCCAGAATATCATGGCAAGAAAGACGACTGAAAGGGGAAGGTGCGCAAGCTTGAAAAGCTCATACATCCTGGCTCTGAGTATCGGCATTGAATGCAGGCATAGGACTATAAGAGGCGCCAGTGCCGCCCAGCCGGTGCCGTAGATATAGATGTTCCGGGGAAAGTATTGCTGGTAGTACATCAGATTCTTGCTTTCCCAGATAGGTGTGACGTAGAATGGGACCATATGGATCAGGCTTAGAAATAGACAGAGATAGCCCGCCCAACGGTGAAGAACATTCAACCTCTCATGGCTAATGCCAGTTAAAAAGCTGATGAAGTTAGCACGAGTACTGAGCAAAATGATCCATGGAATCATAGCCACGGCAATCATGCCTGCACGGATCGCCAAAGGAGGAGATCCGATAGAAACTGAGGAGTAATAGAGCGGTTGTGGCACAAAACAATACAGAGTGACGAATATTAGGGCCGCAAAAATAATAGAGGATGCTCCCAGCGATGGAAAACCAATCCGTAGTTTGCCTATACGTAGCACTGGAATAGGCCTATAGAAAACCCATCGTACAAAAGCAATAGTGTTGTTTAATGGCGCAATGGTGGAAATCGACGATTGCTGTTTCGTGGTATTGGTACTGGGCAAGGGGCCACGAGCTGGAAAGAAGTGCGCAGTGGAGCTATCGGTGGCAGCACTTGACAACTCATATTCTTCCTGGGGAGAAGTGACATATGGCGATGCTCCAGCAGTATCCTCTTTGTGTAATGCGATCCTGATTTTGTCACCCCAAAGGTGATAGAACCGTATAATCGTTGAGAATGCGAGTAGAATCACAGAGAAGTAAACCCAGCCAAGCCCATATTTTCCTGCTTGAGGCCAGGCATCTCGTTGCATTTCAGCAATTTCTGCTGGCGTGGTGGACGCAACAATGGGGATATCAATCCGCTTCACCAGGGAAGCTATTGAATGCCATCCTGGCAGCATGGTGCCTTGTCTTTCTGTAATATTACTGGCAGTTGCTCCTGCTTGGAAGTATCGAAGCAGCACCTGGCGTGATACAGAGAGGGCTGTAAGAGGTCAAAATCTGATTCACCGTACTATATCTTTCCGACTCACCTTCGTATCAAATATGACAAAGCACCGGGCAGCATTCAACACCGCATCTGTTGGTTTGGGGTTTAACGCAGCATACGGGTACCGTAAGCTGTGTAGTAAATTGGAGATGATCGACGTGGGAGGGAGGGTCTAGATAGGGGACAGCGAGGGAGAGGAGATCAGGAAGGAACATCGATCATGACTAGTAAACCTTACCAGCATGTTGCCGGCTATCGATTTTTTCCCTGAGTTCGCTGCATTCGTTCATCCGTTATTGGATCCTGCATCAGCCATGCGGGGATAATGGCACGAACGTTGCAGCCGATCGTCGAGCTGATTCCGTCCATTAAGCATGGTGAATAGAGGTAAGAAGAGCAAGCGGCATGGTTGCCCTAGCTTCTCGCATAAAGTCCATCACAATTCTTGACCAATGATCGTTCCCGAATAATGTGCTGCTCTGCAGTGTGTTTATACGCTAATGCACGGATTTTGCTTCTCGTCACCTACAACAACCCATCAGCACTGCTGATTGGATGGGAGCCCTTAAGGCCGGCGGCAAAGCAGGCGCCGTCACTCGATGAGAGCGTCACGCTTGACGGCGGCCGCCGACAGGTTTGTCGACATCTATCTCGCTTAAGAGCAGTATCCTACTGCTTCTACGGAGAAAGTCGTTGATGTATAGGAAACGCCGGGTTAGGGCTTGTGGTCGCTCCCGCCACCCATGTCACTTCAATCAACCTTCCAAGACTGCCGCTAATTGTTAATCCATTGATCACTAATTAATAAATGCAGTAAATGCTGGACCTGAGTGTATGATTCCCTGGAGTACATATTCTGTGGTTAATATACTGCATCAGATATATTGCCAAGGCTGGATACATTCAATGTCGAGGTGTCCCCGGTGCCAACGAATCCCACAGTCCCAACACCATTCCTGCTGGCATAAGATACCTGCCAGAGAAAGCGTCAGTAATTCTGATATCAAATATGCCTCATTCCATAAGTGATACACGTACATGTCATATGCTTGCACCCTCCTGACCTCTCTGTGGCCACATTACAACCAGGGCAAGGTCTTGCCGTCTCAACAATTGTCCGCATACTCATGGCCGCTTGACTAGACCAATTCTCTGGGCATTGCCTCGGTGCATTGGTTTCAGGAAACATTTGATAACCTGTCTGAAATTCATTACGTGCCTCGAAATCATCACTTCTATGGTTGATATATTCTTCATACTCCGAGCATGTTAAACCATCATGCCAGACAGTATGTCGATGTATGAAGCATGTCCGAGTCCCACACGAGCCGCAAACGACAATTGGGTCTTCTAAGCCACCGGCATGCAGTTGCCCATATCCGCAACCTTGCCTGACGCAAGTAACGAACTCAGCGTCCTCTTCTAACATTTGCCGAGTGCGTATGTAGTCATAGGCTTCGAAGGTCTCTTTGCTAGCCCACCGCTGGACTTCGTCATCTGATAGTTGCTCATGGCAGAGAGGACAGGTCAGAGAGCCCAGACTCGAGGCAAAGAACTGTATTTCCAAACTCCGGCGAAGACAGGTTTTGCATATGTGCATCTCAGGTACAGTTGAGTGGTTGCAGCCAGCTGCAATCGGTGATTCTGGGTATGAGTCATTCTTAAGATACCTGAAGCAGACAGTGCATTTCAGACGGGTTTGGTCTGGGGTACTCCCGCCGCTTCTAGAAGTATTGCTCGACGGAGATTGGACTGGCTCCTTGCGGAGTAAAGAAAGAACCGCATCGGCTGTTACCGCATCGCTCCAGCAGTGTTCGGTCTCGTCTGGCCATATTATCTTGGACCTGGCCCTCCTCGGAACATAGCCATCCCTCGGCGAATCGTTTTCACTGTGTCCAGACACTGCGCTGCGATTTCGATAGTGACTGTAATATTGTCCACCTAGTGGGTGTTGTGAGGAAGACGGAGATCCTTCGTTGGATATATCTGCTGCAAAAGGTGCGTTCATATTTCCTTCCAAGAGTATTGTGAAGCCTTCAGTTGCCTTAGTGCATAGTTGTCCTCATAGTTTTGATGTCAGTCATAGAATGTAGGTATAGAAAATCCGCGACAGAGCTCAACTATAGTGACATGTTTTGCGACAATGCAAGGTATACCAAAAGTTGAATTGCTTTCCCAGTGAACATACTCAGGATGCTGTGCATATCGCGATTTGGACGCCTGTTGAATAATAATCTCAGGCCAGATTGACCAAAACATGACAACGAGCCAAGGAAATGCCGCCATCCGCTGAATACGAGATCCAGATAACCAGAATAGGTCATTTTTCTTCAGGTCTGCAGCAGAGTTCTGCAATCATTGATGAATAGACCATAAGACTATCCGAGATAGGCGGGCTGAGACAACCCAGCTCTTGTGGAAGAGCCAAATCTGGAAATAATATGCAAGATGCATCATTTGTGCTAGAGGTATACGTCCGAGAATAGACACAAACATTCCGATCAACGCAGAACACGATACTTAGCATTGCCTACGTAGGACTAGGAACCTTATTTGTCCTTGCTTGGCTCGTAACAAATGGTGCAATCACGAGCAAAATAACTTTATGACTGTTATGCGCCAGTTAAAAGCCCCCAAACTGAGCATCGCCGTAGGGCCCTACCATAGTGCAGCATATATGACATCGTGTTGCTTTCAAATTTGTCTTCCGCCCTCTTCGCTCGGACCAGATAAGGACTCTTGTTCGGAAACTAACGCGATCGACGACATCTCGTGTTTATATATAGATCAGGCGGCGATCCTTTGAACATAATTCCGAAACGTTCAATTAAACTGGCTACATACAAGCAAAACTGCTATCAAATCGCCTCTCGTCACGGGTATGGCTTCTGGCTTTAGGAAATGAGGTGCTTCTTTTGCATCTTAGACCTGAAAAAAGACGCGGAAGCCCTTTCGTCAGTTTCCTAATATGTATTACCATGTCGTGATGGTCGACTGTAAGGCAGAGATGTGACTGCGTTACTTGTTCATTTCACTAGGAACGCGCGATGTGAACTGGTCTTCATCCATAGTAGCCTGGAGCAACACCGGCTCTGCTCCTTGGTCATACAATCTGACTTGTGAGGGGTGTTTCTACTATACCTTTCGCAATAGACTAATCTCCATTAGCAGAAGAGCAACCCCTCACATATTGCGCAGAAAGCGCATATATCCAACTAAATGAATTAGTAGGTTATGCTAGCAGCTAGTAGTAGTAGCGTAAATGTGAGTGTTGGTGGCTAAATACTCCGCAGGGTTATTGGCTTGCGCAGCATTCACCGCCTATAATATCGAAACTATTCTGCCGCCGAAAAATAAGTTGCAGCTTCTTTCCCACGACCAACAAGAACGACCAGATCGGGAAATCCAATTATTCCCCTCGTTATACAATCTTCCCTATCAGCTGGTTGAATCCGCCCGTGGATTATTCTCATTTGAAAATGGCTCCAGCCGCAGCTGCAGCTGCGCAACCGACCACGTCTCTTACTCTGCCCCCCTCACAGTTCGCGCGGCTTCAACCTCACGCTTACCTTCTTGCCCACTTATCACCTCCCCCATCGAGCAACCAACCATCTATCCGAGCCAATGGCCGTGCCACTTCACAGTTCCGTGTTACGTCTGCCAATACGGGCTCCTTGACCCATACGAATGGCAGTGCCGTAGTGAGACTCGGCGATACCACTGCCGTATGCGGTGTTCGCGCGGAAATCCTGCACACAGAAGACATTGCATCGTGGAGCGTATCCCGACCACCACCAGCATCATCATCATCCACTCCAGCAAACAAGCGCCGCAAGCTAACGGATCCTACGGCCAAGCCAAGCGAAACGCCCGACGACAATAATGAAGAGGACAACGATGAATCACACATTCAAGACTTCAACCTTTTAGTGCCTAACCTCTCCCTGAGCACCGGGTGCGCGCCAGGCTTTATCCCAGGCGCACCTCCCTCGGCATTGGCACAGTCGCTGTCCCACCAAATTCTCACATTGTTGCACAGCACACGACTGGTCCGTGCGGAGGACCTACGAATTTGGTATCAACCGCCGAATCTGGGGCCTGAGGAACTAGAACGTCACAATGAAAGCGAACAGATGGATGTAGATGCACCCCAGGGAGAAGCTGGCGCCGAGAAAAACAGGGAGATTAAGGCTTTCTGGGTGCTTTATATTGATGTTATGATTGTTTCGCTGGCTGGTAATCCCTTTGATGCTGCTTGGGCGGCTGTCCTTGCCGCGCTGCGGGATACCAAGTTGCCCCGGGCGTGGTGGGATGTTGATAACGAAATGGTGGTATGTTCAGACGATATCTCGGAGGCGCGCAAGCTATCTTTGCAGGGGCTGCCTGTCTCGAGCTCGTTCGCTGTTTTCGAGGCTGATGCGGCTTCTGGGTGGAGAGCTGAGGTCATTCCAGATGCTGAAGAGGAGAGGGAGCTTGATGACAGCTCTAGGAAGGGGAACCAACGGAGGTGGATCCTGGCCGATCCCGACGGTTACGAGGAAGGGCTGAGCCAGGAGAGAGTCTGTGTTGTAGTTGACAAAGAGCAGGGCGGGAAAGGGAAGACTGTTGTTGTGAAACTGGAAAAGAATGGCGGATGGGCTGCGGACGCCAAAGAGCTGAAGGCTCTAGTAGACATATCCGCTCAAAGATGGGAAGATATAAAACAAATTCTTGAGCAGTGCTAGAACTACCATCTGATTAAAACAAATAGTGAAGGTTACGGTTAATGATACCAATTGAAAGATTCGTGTTCATGTATGTCTTTCTTTATGATTACAGCTGCCGATCTAAACAGGCAGGTAAATAAGACCCCACCGAACTTGGTAGGTCTAGTTGTGTTTTCACTGCCAAGGTAAAAATACATTGATATTCGTTGGTACTCATTTAGCGGGCGAAGAAGCTGCTCCGGCTTTCCTGGGACTCCTGCGGCGTCGTTTTGTAGGAGGCTCATCCTCTCGCTCTGTGTTGCCAACGAAAGACCAATTCTCGTCATCAACAGTGGATTTGACATCCTCGGCCGGGCTTTTCGGCTGATCAGCCTCATCAGTCCTGGTCTTATGGGGAATGTACAACGAAATCGTGAACAATTCCATGTTCTTTTTATTAGCTCCTTTCGAAGATTTCTCTGGTTCTGCAGGCCGGTCCCCCTTAACCTCGGCTGAGCTTTTCTCCTTATCAGGTCCCTTAGAGGACGCCTCTGATGTACGGCTTTTGTTGATATCTCCTGACAGGATGCGGCGGAAGAAACCAGTGTTCGCAGCAGGAGCTTCCTCCGGCTTCTCCTGCTTTTCCTCGGCATCGCCCTCTTCCTCTTCAGCGTCAGAAAATTCCCGCATCTCTTCGAGGTCGCCCTTGATGAGAGCAGTTCCCCATAAGGAAATTAAGACTCCGGGAACCAGGTAGAGAAGAGCAGGCTGGGGGTGGTCGAAGCATTGCATAACAATGAGCGTTACAAGTGTCCCAACGATGTAGCCTACCATGCTGGCTTTGAAATATGTCTTCGGGAAAGCCCGAGCATCGTGATAAGGTGGCTCAAGGGCTGATCGAGTGGGAGCGACTGATGATGCCCAGAAGCGCTCTCCCCATCCTCCAGTTGCAGATTGGTATACGGGCTTAACAATCTCTTGTGTCTTGCCTTCTGCTTGAGCTTTCTGTAGTCCCTTTCTCTTGTAATAGAGATACAAATCAAAACGCAGCGCCAATCCAATCATCATTCCCGGAATAATGATGTCACCCAAACCTATCATGGCCAAAGAGACGGCGTCTGGGGGTGAGTCGGGTGCTGCCGGGCGAGGGAAGACGAGCTTAATTGGAACATCCAGACCCTTTGCAACAGTCACCATCAATGGGGTGAAGTAAACGAAGTAGATGTCGTAAAAGAATAACGAGCTCAGAATGAGCGATCCGGTGAGAAAACTAGATGGCGACATAAATTGTAGAGTGCCGTAGCAGAAGCTAAATCCCAGAAAATTAGTTAACCACCAAGGCTTCGTAACGAAAGTGAAATAGCCGATCGCAGGCAAAGCCAGGCCCACGCTAAATAGATCCAGAAGGCCAACTGAGAATTCAGTCTTGATAATGCGACGTAGAAGAATCCTAAGTTTGGCCCGTTGGTATAACGAGTTACGACAGGTCCAAAGAAGGTTGAGAACTGGCCCTGGTAACTGGATAGAGCCAAAGATACCTGGGAGTGGAGAATTCCGTGCCGCCAGGGTTTCTGGAGTAGTCGAACCTTCTTGTACAACTTTGAAAACACGATCCGATTGCTTGACCTTCCAGGTTTTGCCAGCTTTGCTATATTTCCGTGGAAATACAAAGGACCTGAACACCGCAAGGCTGTCTTTCACGAAAGCTGTGGCAAAGAAGAGACCCATTTGTGAAAAATAGAAACCCAATATCTTATTCAGTTTGTCGGCTCCCATCCATTTCATCACGAGGTACAGGCCTCCAAGTGTGAGACCAGCAGTCAAAGGGAATATTATAGCATCACTGGGCGCAAGGCCTTCGACCCTTCGATCGTCGCTCTCTTCTTCCTCATCTTCGTCTTCATCGTCAGATTCATCGCCGTCTGCATCTTGGGATTTTTTGGGCGGTTCGGCTGCGGAAGACGGTCGCGAGAGCGAGGCGTGTGAAGCAATGTAGATAGGAAACAAAACTGAAACGACTAGATGTGCGTATGTCGGCAAAAGAGGCTTCACGGCTGTGAACTGGTAGATCGCCTGGCCCAAGAATTCAGCGAATGGGCTAACCTCTGTCATATCGACTTTTGAGGAGCTAATCGCAAAATGTACAATAAAATGCGATGTAAAGCCCTTTTAGCGGTGATCCAAGTTAGTAGGGTGTACTGTCCAATGTCGGGTTTATTTAATCCATGGCTGAAGGTTGTTGTTTACTGAGGAAAGAACGGGGACATTAACAGATTGCATCACATGGAGCCCTGCAGCTCACTCATAAATGCCAAGCCGGAGACTTCACTCCCCCGCCCGCAGCTTGTGCGTATCTTTCACTCCCATCTTTGCAGGTACAGCTGATTTTCAATTACAAAATCAACTATGGCGACTGACGTGGCTTTTGATACGAGCATGGTAATCAGAGCTGCCTAATCTAAAAGCATATTATATTTCGCTAATTTCACATAGGGCTCGTTCACGGTAGAGCTTTATAATTCGCATGCACCAAAGGTCAGTATATCATCTCCGCTGCAATCGCAAACACAGAGTTTAGTCTGGGGCTGACTCCTGCGTTACTTATAGACTTGTAAGAACTTTGCGACACTCGCACAAAGGGGATACTACAACAATGTCATCTTCCACCGCATCATTCCCAACTTCATGGTCCAGACAGGTGATCCCACCGGCACTGGCAGGGGAGGAAGCTCTATCTACGGCGAGAAGTTCGAGGACGAGATTCGTGCAGACCTTAAACACACCGGTGCTGGCATCTTGAGCATGGCAAACAGTGGACCAAATACAAACGGCAGCCAATTCTTCATAACCCTTGCCCCCACGCCGTGGCTAGATGGAAAGCACACAATCTTTGGCAGGGTCAAGAGCGGGATGAGAGTGATTCAGCGCATGGGACTTGTTAAGACAAATGGAGAAGATAGACCGATGGACGAGGTCAAGATCCTTCGTGCTAGGGTCGTTGAGGAAGGCGAAGAGTGAGATGGAGATTGGACTAAGATATCGTTGGCATCTCGAACAACCGGGAGGTTGAGGTCCAAAACGATATCATCCCAGTCATCCATCCCTAGCCGAAGGGCCCTTGAAGTCACTCGCTTGGTTCAAGCAGAGGTTCAAGATTAAGACAGCCTCAGCCTCCTCCCTTTGGGAACACAGCTAACGTATGCTTTGGACCAATATTTGCATCCTAGTGTACACGCCGAGTTGGGAGAACCTGAAAGAGGCTACTGCACTTATAGGCCTTAGTTCGTGTTACTGTTGACAACAGCAGAGTTTTATCAACTACAAAGCAGATAGAATAATGGAATGTATCACTACAAAACGAACTGCTTCTATCAAATGTTACCATCCAGAGCAGCAGATACAGAGTGATTGGAGTCCTGTCTACCACTCCCATAGACATGACCAGTGAAGGCATGTCTGAAAAGGCGTACTGCCACGGTTGAAATAGCAGTACGCCTGTGCAAAGCACTGAGAGTGGTGTGTAAAAAGAAAGAAACTTCGTGCGCTGGAGAATCGAATCTTAAGTGGTTCGCGAACTGAGCTAACTATTTTAGGTATAGTACCATCTTTTGCCCAGCCTCAGACAGGGAGCTAGACTACTAGTAGCTACAGCATCATACCCAGCGACAGTTATGCCAAAAAAAAAATTCTGAGATCAAACATAACATGTGGCGTCATTATAAATTGTATCATTAATCCGGACTGCGAGCTCAATCCCTCGATTGAAGTCCGACTGCTTTCAAGATACATCCAAGATACAGAACAAGTACGGACTACCTCCATACAAACAAGGCTAAAACAAGGGTATAAGGGAATATTAACACAAATTCCATAGCTTGTATTGATCAGCCCTGTAGCCACTGGCATAAATCTCGTAACCGTCGAGTTAATAACAGCAATATCTCCTTTATAATTACAAGCGATATCGTCGGTCATTGAACGAGCGGAGCTCCTTTCATCACGTGATATACTAGCGGGCCTAATTATTTCTGCGTGTGTCCTTGCTCTTCTTTTTTTCTTCTCCCGAGAACCCCCTCACTTCTTGCACGGATGGTTGTCGCGCCACCACCAATGGGCTGGAAGGTCCTTGCGAAGAGGGGTTCTACAGCTTGTCACCCGACGTGATGATAGTCGGAGTTGTCCATTGTAACTGCAGCACTTAAGTTTTCTCTTCAGCTTTTTTTAGCTACACAGGCCGTCATGGAGCCGCTTGCAGAAACGCCATGGGATGTAACAATCTCTGGCACCGGACTGGCCCAGTCCCTCTTAGCACTGTGAGTATAACTTTGTGTCTCAAAGGTTCGTCGAAGATCACAGATGACTAATTGCTTGTAGGGCCCTTTCGCGGTCAGGCAAGAAGGTACTCCATGTTGATCAGAACTCATATTATGGAGCTTCTGAGGCAGCTTTCAGTCTCCAAGAGGCACAGGAGTGGGCTTCTAAGGTGAATGGGGGTGAGTGGTCTTCTTGACGAAGACAATGCAACCTTCTAACCATGGTTGA
Organism: Aspergillus pseudonomiae; assembly: GCF_009193645.1. Taxonomy (NCBI): domain Eukaryota; kingdom Fungi; phylum Ascomycota; class Eurotiomycetes; order Eurotiales; family Aspergillaceae; genus Aspergillus; species Aspergillus pseudonomiae. Next base: position 320,591 of record NW_022476021.1, on the reverse strand, counting down.
TAAGCTAGAACCTGAGCATTACCCATTTGAGGATGCAACGGTATATCTTCCTGAAGGAACTCCCCAATTGCCGCCACGGTCCTATACACTCACCTTGTCTCCACACCTGATTTATTCCAACTCGCGACTGCTACCTACCCTTGTGGCTTCTAAGGTATACCGGCAACTAGAGTTTCAGGCTGTAGGGAGCTGGTGGATACACAAAACTCTGCCCGACTCGAGCGGTACTGATGGTACTGCCAGCAGTTCGGTTTTGTATAGGGTGCCAGGTAGTCGCGAAGACGTCTTCGCAGATGACATAATAAGCGTCAAGTCGAAAAGAACCTTGATGAGGTTTCTTCGCCATATTGGCAAGCCTCCACAGGATGGCGATTCGGAAGCTGAGGAAGAAGATCTGGCTACGTCTCTTCCGGAATACTTGGCATCCAAGTTCCAAGTGCCCGCTGAGCTCCATGAGCCTCTGCTGTCCCTTTCGCTATCACAGGCTTCTCCCGGCCAAACATCTGCTGAGTATGCAGTGCCTCGAATCAAGAGGCATCTTGCTTCTATTGGCGTATATGGTCCCGGGTTTGGAAGTCTGCTGGCAAAATGGGGTGGTGGTTCTGAGATTGCTCAAGTTGGGTGCCGTGCCCTCGCAGTGGGAGGCGGGGTATACGTATTGAATGCTGGGGTTGAATCAATCTCCAATCTGCATCAGTCTGACAATGGTGATGACATGCGTGTTCAGTTGCATCTGTCCAACGATGAGACAATTAAGACCAAGCTAGTGGTTGGTTCTAACTGGGATCTTCCTGGACAAGAGCGTCCCGCTTGTGATAAAGTGGCACGGTCCATCACCGTTGTCTCGTCCCCCCTCGAGAGTCTATTCCCTGTCACGGCAGAAGGTGGGCCAATTCCCGCCGGAGCAGTCGTGGTATTCCCGGGAAGCTCTTTTGATCAGTCAGATGATCTACCGCCAGTTTATCTCTTGGTGCATTCAAGCGAAACTGGCGAGTGTCCGTCAGGCCAATGTGAGTACAACCTCCCCTCCACATCAACCCAATAGCTCAAATGATGCACCTTTTTAAAATACTTATCTACATTGCCTGTAATTGCATTGATGAAAATTTATCAATCTGATCTTGAGCTTGTTTCTTCATTGTTATATGCACAATTACCGTTTGCGACCATTCGCTAACTGTGGTGTGTTAGGTGTCGTCTATGGCAGTGTGAACATTGCTGGTGCTCAAGGCCAGTCATTGATTGAGGATGCTGTGCACAGACTTCTTCAATCCAATGCAGAACCAGATGCGAAGGTCTTGTGGTCTCTGCGTTACACACAATTGGGCCTAACCAGCAATGGTGCCAGTGGACGCTCATTTAAGTTGGAAGACCCCTCACCCAATATCCTATGCTTTCCACCCCCTAGTCTGGACCTTGCTTTCGATGATGCATTGATCGACCGGGTGAAGGACGCGTGGAAGTTAGTTATGGGGGATGAAGCCAATGAGCAAGAGTTTATGAACTTTGAGGACCGGGAGCATGCCGATGATGAGGACTGATTCATCGTAGCCATAGATAGATAGACAAGCATGAATGAAATATATGTGGTACCTAACCAACTATTGTTTCCAAGACTTTTATACACTGTCGACGCTAGGTCTATTTCTTGCGGGAATGTAAAGCGAGCCTGCTTGCACTATGCCCTAATATTCTGGAAGTTCTTGCAAAGTGCTAGACCCTGCATAACTCAAACACTAATTAATCCAATGTAGTACACATCAAACCCTTCGAAATATTACCCATCAATCGAACCCCCGAAGCCTAATCCCCTTCCCCGACAGCCAACAGGCCGCGTGAACAAAGCTTCGGATACCCAGGAATCGATACGTATCACCCATCCCCAGACCTCATACCACCACCAAGACACAACATTACGAAAGCACCCAATCCACCCCCCCCAGTACGACATATAGCAACCCTATCAAAACGCACTGATTCCCAAAGACACCCCCGCATTTCGATTCCACACACGTAATTGCACATCAAAAACAAAGATACTTGAAACGCGGAGGCCGTTTCAGCGCCCCACCTTCACAATGTAACAAAAGTCAATCCAATTGTCACCCTGCCAAGTGTGCCAAGTGCCAAATACTAAGTAATGTTTTCTCTGTTAGGTGCTGGTTTGATATTGCAAGGGTTCCACTGAAACATGGATAACGTAACATGAAAAGCGTTTTTTGCGTTCTGGGTAGGGTGGTTTTTGCAAATGGGGGGTTTTCCTTGTTTTGGGTGATGATGGGTAGGGCGTGTTTTGTGAAGGGTTGGGTATTTGTGTACTTGGAAGTTATGTGTGTGTGTGTGTGTGTGTGTGTGTGTGTGTGTGTGCACTAGGACTGATGTGGTTACTTTTCTATCGACCTACAAGGTACCTGGGGATACTCAGGAGGAAGGATAATGGTGTCCATGTTTGAATGTAGTTGATTCAAGTAGCGTAAGGAGGAAAAAGGGCAGACGTCACGAAGTGCGGCGCTCCTCTTTCCATGGTAACAGGATACCAGCTCCGAGAGGGACGTCACTTGTTATCGCCCAGACCCATTTTCGACATTCCTGATGATGCGAGGAGCAATGACATATTTAGATTAACCTTTTCGGGATTACATCGGTGGCTTGATATATGGAATCCAGGTAAGGATTGTGAGCTCTCAGACGGGTCAGCTATCAAAATCTCCGCGTGTGTCCATGCTTGAGGCGGCCATAAGTATGCAGGGGATGGATAGATATGGGGGGCCATGATAACTGAAGTTTAGGGACTATGTTTTGTTATCGAGTAGACTAATGGATTTCCATTGATATTGATAGAGTGCTAGCAACTAAGCACACAAGCGTCTTCCCTTGCGGACTTAGCGTTGCAATGGGCTGCCACAGGTTCACGATGATTATACGGTCGAACCCGAAGTAAATTGGGCAACGGAACCGGACTATTGAGTAAATCCTCCGGGCCGTGCTTTCATCTATCTGTTCCATAGCACCGTAGATCGGTTGTGTCGAAGGGTCTCACTTTGATGGTAAGAACGTTCTAGAAAACTCAGAGATCTGCGTATAGGTGGATAATCTCCTATCTACGCCAATATATGTCATCCTTGGCTGTTGAGCACCCGGCCATGACTGCAGATATCATCCCGCGACGCGTAAATCAAACAGACTGTGTCCACGGGTGCTCAGGAGAGGACAGTAGCTGGTCCAGGGGGTCCAAGAGCCAGCATTGAATCCAGGACCGAAATGGAACTAGAAAAATATCATAATCCACAGTTGCGATGACGGGATAGCACCTCATTTAACGCACCCACGCTAACGCGTCTACGGTGAAACTATACGGTCAAGCTCAACGCATTGTTTGGATTGAGTTCTGTGGTGAAAAGCTTCAAGCATAGTCCAAGTGGGTAAAATCCACTTCGAGAGTGGAATTGTTGCGTTGTTCAGGAGCTCATGGAAGCTATACATACTCTGCGGAGGCTTGATGTGAGTTGGTCTCCCAAGTTGCCACGGAGGCTCCGGGCTTGATACATTGTAGATCCAAAGTTCAAGGCTGAGGGCCCGGGTTTGAGACCGTTCTTCTTGCAGAAATGATATACTGGCGGAAGTCCGGACCAAACTCCGCCGAACAGAGGTTCAGCATGGGCAGGAAAGGTCGGACCGCAAACTCAGGTTTACGTGGTTGAAGGACCCTTGATAGCAGGTGCGCTTGAACTTTGTACCCCATAGGTGAGAACGGGACCTGAGCGGACGTCTATCATATCCCGTAGCGGAATAGGACCCTTTTTTTCACAGTGGGTTTGTTTGGCGGGCTTGTCGTGGACAAGGAAAAATGGGTCGTCCCCGTAACGTATCCAGTGGAACGGTCAATGGGGACGAAAGAAACAGGGAAAGCGCCGTCGACCGACGGAGGATGTTGATCAGGGGGGCTGGGATTTTAATATTCGTTTACGTTCGAGAATCGAGTATAGACTTACTGACGTAAACCAGTGCAATGCTAGTCTACTTTGTGGGACGGTATGCATGGCATGTGCACATATTACTCATAGATGTGACAAAGGGTCTGCGGTCCTACATGGGCAGAATTGTACTCCAGAAAGTGCCTCCCCCTCGTCCGGCCCTTTAACCTGCAGGAAATTTTTCTACTTCGTATTGCTAAAAGACCAACTGTGTACGGATAGCGTGACAGGTGCCAAGGCCGGCGTTCAAGCTTAATTACTCGGCAATAGTAGTGGCCACTTGGAGGGGGAAGTCAATGCCGATCGTCATCCCAGGGACGATTCCTTCGTCTGGATACGGGTCCTAATTCTCCAACTAAAGAAAGACGGGTATCTTCGAGTGAAAAAACAAAAAGAAGATTTGCAAAATCGAGGGCGCCAGGTACGGTGCCCCATAGGTGGCAATACTTCGTAAACAACCATGGACAAGTTTCCATAAATATCAGACTTGCGTCGACATCTTTGGTACACGCGTCCGTAGTTTGTGCCCTTGATTCAATACATATGATTGGATCGCGTTGTCGAAAGTTTAGGAGGAGTAGTGCGATTGGAAGTGTTGATCCCGATCCACCAGAGCCACCAGGTAACTTTCAGGTACCCAGCACCAAGCGACCTCAGCTTACATCCAATTAGGCGACCAGTCGAGGCCACAAATTGCCACGGCGGGCGTTCTTCTCAGCTGGTTGCATGTATATGCTTTTGTCAAGCTGCTGACGATTGCTTGTGCAGTGCTTCTCTCCCTCTTACCTGGAACTGTGGGTTCCATTCTGCAAAAAATAGTAACAGAGATGGCAGTGCATTCAGGGACAAAAATCTCCTGAATTCTAATCTGTATGGTCAAAGTATGGCATACGGACAGTACTCGAGTTTATGTCAACCGCAACCGAGTCAAGCACGGACGATGAGCTCTGTACAGAATAGTACCCTGTTACAGACGTAACGAAACCACACGATATGAATAATAATAATAATAATAATAATAATATAAATATACTCTGAGTAAGGACAAGAGCTTTAGATACGACTCGAATACCTTCTCCGACTCAGAAATACTGAGTAATAGGGGGAAAACAACATGTTGTGGTGGGAGGGACACGCGGCCCGTGGGGCTCCGAGAGGCAGCGCCCCCTAAATGGTTGCCCCTGAGTGGCTGGAAGGGCGGGAAACCACTCAGATCGACGCCTCTTTTTATTTTCTTCAAGGACTTGTTCGCCTGGGTATTCGTACCAGATGTCGACGAGTTGAGTTGAGTACGTAGTACTGTCGACACATACACGCAGAATCATCAATTGGGCAAACCTTGGGAAATTTTCATCAGGATATTTCTCCGTATGTTACAATTTGTTTATTTTACAATTTGCAAGGAAGACTACACAATAGTCCCAAAGGCTCTGCACGAAAGATAGGAGAAATTAAAAGGAAAAAATAAGATAAGAACAAACAGTGGAACATTCCCAGAATCTTTCACGCCATGGACCATTCCTAATGGAGTACAATGGTGGATTGTCCGTCCGTCGACTGGGTCCGACGAGTCCCACTTCGTCAAGAATAGCAGAGATTGTGTGTAATTAGCAAGAAACGAGCGGTTACAGAAATCTGTAACACTTGATGTCCTGTTTGAAGTTGATGAAGGAAACGTTGATCGGCCGTTAGGACCCTGAACAGGAGATGCGAAGAACGGAGAAAACACTTCCCGATGGACGATGCGATTATAAAACGCGTATGCTACTCTTTCAGGAAGCATCTTTATGGGTGGGATAATACACGATCAGTTTGACCGGATTCACCATAGATTCACCATGAAGTCGGAGTTATTCCTCTTGCACTTCCTGATGTTATTCTTTGTTGAAATGAAATGGCTTTCGGAGAGACTTGGTGCGTGATAGATGCAGATCGATGTATGTACTATGTAGTACCCTTACAGAAACATCGGAGATATTGAATTTGAAGATATACACACTTAATAACCTGAGAGCAGATGTATTGACTATACCTATAGGAAAGTGTAAGCGTTTACTCCGTAGGACAGAATTCCTTTCAGCACTGGCAATCGTAATTGTGATATCTATATTATCATATTAATTCCATCATAAACCTTGAGAGGGTTCTGCTTTGGAGGGTTTGTTTGAAATCCGAAATTGAAAATTACCAACCACCCGCTGGTGGAGAGAGGCGATCCATCCATCTGAGCGGCATTCTTCCCTTCTGTCAGGGATCTACACCAAAACAGTCCACTACTCTTCTGAGCATGTACCAGTACTGAGGAAGGGCTAACAGGGTTTTCAAAAAAAAAAAAAAAAAAAAAGGCGGACTAAAGTTACAGAAAATGCGGGAGGCGTCAACAAGGCGAAGGAAGCATAATCAACATCTTATAACTTGGAATTCCTCATTATTGCCCTCTGGCTTTATTTCCATCTCTCTGCTTAACCAATTTTTCTTCCTCTTCTCAACCCTCTCCAAAACTCGACCTCGAGATTAAGGTCGGTTTCTCGGCCATCGATACATCTGAAACCTCTTTAAAGTGCAGTGGAAAATTACAGCGGAGTTGAGCTTAATATTTTGCAGATTAAATTACCCAGTGGAGGAGCTTAGGCCCCATTTCAACCCGTGGTCCATTATTCGGCATTCCCACTTAGGAACACTTTCTCTCCTGTCTTCATCCTTCCCTCATCCGTCCTCTTCATACTTCCTCCCCTCCCCTCCTCCTCTCTTCCATCTCTTCTTCTTTTCTCCTTCTCACCCCTCAAAGGCTCGACACAAGTCCTCTTTCCTCCTCCAATTTCGATTGTTTCTCTAAGCCCTGGACTCGTGGTCCAGTTGTGCTGTTCTTCTTGCTGTCGGCCTCTATACTTCCCTTCGGCTCCTGTTTCCCCATCGCGACGGGGAGACCCGAATAATTTCACCGGGCCTTTCAACCCGAACTACCTCCTTTTTGTGACCGTGTCGCAGGTCTCGACGCTGCCAGACTTTCGTTGTCAATTCCTCTTGGCTGTGGAAATTTTTCTATATAAAATTTCTATTCGCCATTTACGCTCTTTTCATCCTCCGGTTCGTCGAATCTCGGCTGATTTCTCTGGTGACATTTGTGCGATAGCGGACCCGATAGACGACGACTTTATTCCGTCGATGTCCCTTTGATACAAGCAGTGATATAATACACTTGCTGTCGACCGGTTTCTACAATCGTTTTCATGCTTAAGAACAACTCCTTTAATAATTCGCCCAAGATGCCGATTTTCCGCACGAGGACCGTCTTTCCTCTCGTCGCCCTATTTTCAATAGGCTTCTTCTTTTGGTGCATTGAACGTTATGATCGTGCAGCGTTCCTTCGATTCAAGCACCCCGTCGACCGGGTGACTACGTCGGCTGGTACTCCCCAGATTCAGCTACAACCATCATCAGCCCCGACGGCGAAAATGTGCGATGCGGACCCTAGTGTTATGCCCCCCATGCCTTTCACTGAGTGGCTGCCTCGCAAGAACTATACCCGCGCGTACTTCCGTCCTCACCACGTGAGCCCTAAGACTGAATTCAGCTCGCTGGAGGAAGTTGATGTCCCTGTTCTCCCGCCCATGACTGTCATGGAGCGTGGCATGGTTATCTCTCCGGACAACAAGGACGACGACATTTCCTGCCCTCCCATCATCGATGTTAATGTAGCGGCCGACCATGACGTTGATGAGACGGACAAGCTTCTGTTCGGTTTGGCCACGACTGCTGACCGTTTGGACCGCTTGCTTCCTTCCCTCCTCTACTCCTACGGAAACACCAAGGCTGGTATTATCGTGTTGGTACCCGAATCCGACGACGACATTCCCAAGCAAGAGACCTACTTCCGTAACCGTGGCCTGGACTTGACACTTATTCAGTCTCCTCTCGATTTTACTGCTCGTTATTTCGGCTTGGTTGAGGCGTTCGCCAAACACATTCGTACCAAGCGCCCCCAGACCCAGTGGGTTAGCTTCATCGACGACGATACTTTCTTCTTGTCCCTTCCCACTGTCGCTGAGGAGCTGAAGCTTTTCGATGTGACCAAGAAGCATTACATCGGCTCGCTGTCGGAGGCCCACTGGCAGGTTGACACCTTTGGCCACATTGCCTTCGGCGGTGCCGGTGTTTTCGTATCTAAGCCTCTCCTGGACGTTCTCGAAACATACTACGACGAATGCCAGTCTTGGGGTGAACAGCCTGGAGACCAGAAGCTCGGACAGTGCATCCAGAGATACGGAGATACTCCCCTTACCCTGTGGCCCTCTCTTTACCAGATGGACATGAAGGGTGAGGTTGACGGCGTGTACGAGTCGGGCCGGAAGATTGAGTCCCTCCACCACTGGAACAGCTGGTACACGAAGGACGTTGTCAAGATGACGACTGTGGCAGCTGCCGCCGGTCGCCGGTCAGTGCTCCGTCGCTGGGTGTTCGACCAGGAAGAGATTGTCAACAACTCCACCGGAAAGAGCACTCGTACATTCTGGGTCATGACCAATGGATACTCTCTTGTCAAGTACACCTATGGCGAGAACACTCCTGATGATGCCATTGACTTCGACCATACGGAGAAGACTTGGGAAGAGGACCCTCGTGGGTACGAAGAGCGCCTGGGACCTCTTCGTCCTAAGGACCACGAGGGTGTCCTCAAGGACCGTTGGCTCCTGAAGGAAGCTTACGTTGTGGGTGACAATGTGCACCAGTGGTACGTGCGTGAAGAGGATGAAGGCCACAGTGTCATTGAGATCGTTTGGCTTGGACCCAAGGGTGGGGGCGGTGCCGGTATCAATGACTACAATGTCAGGAAACATCACTGATCTTTTGGTCTACGGATCGAATGAGAAACCACACAACCGATACTGAGGCTGGACCTTAGATCCGTGGAGTCTTTCCGTTCTTGCACATTATTTTCATCTTTGTTATGTTCGCTCTCTTCTTTATTTCGAGTTCTAATTCCTGTCATACCACCAAGAACGGAAGAGCACTACCCATTTACGAGATAAGGAAACAAAAAAGGTTTTATACTGAAGGGTGGTCCGGAGCGTACCTCTTTCGCCAACTGAATCCTTCGACATCCCTATTTTTGATTGTTCATTTGCCTGGCGTTGAATCGGCGCAGTCAAAGATCGGAACTGGTGGTTTTTCAGCGAAGAGCTTATCTCGCTTTGAGTCCCTTGATTATCTGGCCATACTCCTTCTTTTCCAGAGGAACTTCACGAGTGAACATTTCTTCCCATCCTTTTCCTTTTTTTTTTTTTTCACACCAAACAAACGTACTCCATGAGTGTCCGATTAAGATACATACAGATCTGTACTCCGTACTCTTTCCCTCCCATCTATACGAGAACTTCATCAATACAGACTGTACTGAGATACATACAAACCAGACCATACGAAGAGAGCATCTGCTGACTCAAACCCCCACTAAACCCTTTCCTGTACCCAGGCCAATGCCAAACCTTTCGTTCATACCCATCGATCAGAGACTAATTTTATTATTTCCCATTATATGATTTTATTTTATTTTGGATTTTCTTAATTTTTTTAGTACCACTGATTATTCACTAGCAACCCAGAACCCCTTCGCTGGAGGAGCTCGAAGTCTGACCATTGGGATCATCCGGTTTTCTTCTTCTCTTCTACTCATGCCTTCTACTTACTCATTTTCTTTCTGATTGATCTATCTCATTTTCGATTCCCTTTTTACCTCCCCTTCTCTTTCCCAAATTCTTGTTCAATTTCCCTTATTTTCTTAGTTTCCTTTCTTTTCTTTTCTTTTTTTTTTTCCCTTACCCTTTTCTTTGGTTTTATTTGTTTCCCCCTCCTTTCTCCCGAACCCTCGATACCCGTTTGGTCGTTGAATTGAATCGAATCATTTTCCCAACCCATTCCGGTACCAAGACAGAAACGCCCTTGTCCGCCCACACCACCTTCGCGCGCTCATCATTCCTTTGCCCTCTTCTCATCCCTGTCGAGAACGGCGATCCACACCCTTGACGCCTCTCATCCTCTCCTGGCTGACTTGCCCTCTCGTCTCCTCTTCCTCTTGCTTTCTCCTTCCTTCTCTCTCACCTATCCGTCCTTCCGCCATTCTCCTCGGACGCTGTTTCTCTCTTTCCCCTCGACTCGTTCAAGGGGTTAGAGACTCAAACCCGCCGCCCTTGCCATGCACAAGATTTCCAACTTTACGGGTCAAGCCCGTCATGGCTGGGAGCGAATGACGCCCACGTTTGGCATGTCCAGGCCTCACACCGATATGGCATCGCACTCGCTACGTCGACCTCATGGCGCACCACCCATGACACCGCCAACCGGCATCGACCCGACCGTCAACCTTTCCTTTAACGTGCCGTTTTCTTCGACGTTGGGCGGTCCCGATGTGGATGATGTGCTCCATGCAAGCCCAGGTGCTCTGCAGCGCTGGACTTTTCCCGAAGGCACCCTCGAAGGCACTCCCGTCCACAACTTACCCGTTCACACCAGAAATGTCGAGGCCTTGCGGAGATTGTGTCGCCAAATCACCGAGAGTAGTAATGGGAGAATCGAGGCAGTCGTGTTCGGTTCGGAACCCAAGTCCGTTGCGTCCTTACAACGGCGACCTCAAGGCTTGGTAACGAACGTCTGTATCACCGGTGAAGGCGAGACCGTGCGCAAAATGCGGGCCAGGATCCTGAACGAGACACCTATCCTGTTGGTATGTTCGTCCGTAGTTTGGTGGCTATCGCCTGCATGCTCGATCCACTTACTAATGAGATCCAATCAATAGCGCTGTGCGACCGTTGATGTGGATATGCATCTCATCATGGATGGGTCCACGAAAGGAATCCGACCGAGCGTATTAGAACACCTTGATACCCTGTCCGCATACACCGGAACGGACATCTTCCTACTGAGCCCCAAACTTCGAGATAACGATAGCGCGGTGGTGTCTTCTTATGGCTATGCCTCTGACAATGGGCTGGACCAACGTTTCCGGGTTTCGATTTACGGTGACATGGAGAGCGCTGAACATGCCAAGACCAGGGTATTGATCATGATCGATCAGATCGTAAGTTACCTGTTTTCCTATCCACGCATTAGAAAAGAAAAATTCTCCGAACACGAAAATCAATCATTGCCCTATAATACCCTTTTCCCTTCACCGGCATCATGCAATGATGACGACTAACCGGTTACTAGCTTAAACGTCACGTGGACGCTATGAAGCTAGAGTTGACCATGCATACATTAGTCTGTGGTCGCACTCGCAAAAACATCAAGCTTATCGAGGCCGCCACGGGTACTGCCATTTACTTCCCGCCTCCCTTTCCTCGCATCTTCGGATACACGCCCCCAGGCGCTCACCGTCGCAGTGAAGATGAGGTCTATATCACCGGTGATACCCAAGAGCAGATTGCTCGAGCCAAGCAAAAATTGAGAGAACTTGTCATGGGCGTCAAGATCTATGTCAAGGATGTCATTGTCAATTCTAACAAGATTGACAACATTTTGCTTGACCGCTTGGACAAAGTTCGAAAAGTGATGGAGATGAACGGCTCTTACGTTCTCTTCCCTCAACTTGGCAGCCAACGGGGTCTTGTCCGTATCCAAGGCACCGAAGTGCTGCATGTGGAGCGCACTGTGCGGGAGATCATGGCCTTGGTACGTTCAAATGCATTCATGCTACAAGGGCTTTTTGGCTAATTTGATTAGGCTGGTCAATTCTACAGCGCCTCGTGGTGGATTATCATGCCGGATCCCTCTCAGGGAACCTTCCGCGCCCCCTCACCCGCCGATGTTCGCACCATGCTGTCAGATATCTGCACCAATTCCGCGGCAGAAGTGAGCTTTGACAACCTAACCTTCACTATCAACGGCTCCGATGACGCCGTGAAGGCTGCCATGATGGTCGTCAACCAGATCCCATTCGTCCAGCGGAGTCAATACCAGATGCGTGTGAAAATCGAACTAGCAAATGAGCACAAAGAGTTTGTCAGCGGCAAGAAGAACGGAAAGATCAACAAGATCATGGGTCAGAGTGAGTACTGCATCGGTTCGCACTTTGTAGCCTTGATTCCTAACATAGAACAGGCAATGTGCAAATTATCTTTGATGGCTTCAACGAGTACAACTTCTACATCGACGTTTGCGGAAATCAGTATGAGTCTACGAAGAACGGTCTCGATCTCGTCGAGCAGGAAATGCCGGCTTCGATCTCGTTCCATGTGCCGGATCAATACCACAAGCGGATCATTGGCATCGGTGGCCAGCATATTCAGCGCATCATGAAGAAATACTCGGTCTTCGTCAAGTTCTCCAACGCTATGGATCGCGGTGGTATGGGCAAGGAGGATGACGACATCAAGGTTGACAATGTCATCTGCCGCACGCCAGCCCGTAACGCACAGAGCTTGGATCTCGTGAAGCAGGAGATCATGGACATGGTCGAGAAGGTCGACGCAGAATATGTCTCTGAGCGTGTAGTGATCAACCGCCTCTACCACCGTGAACTCCTTGCTCGTATGACGGAGATCGATGAGCTCGAAAAGAAATGGAACTGCAAGATCGAGTTCCCCAGCACCGAACTTGCCAGTGATGTGGTGACCATCTCAGGACCTGAATACCAGGTTCCGCAGGCTGTTGATGCTTTGCTTGGAATGGTACCGGAGAGCCATGAGCTCCTTTTCCAAAGCTCTCACGAACTTCGCGAGTACTTCAAGTCTGTGGAGTTCCGCAGCGACGTTTGCGCCAAGCTGAAAGAGCAATATGAGGTTGACACTACGGTTGACCTCAGTGCTGACTTTCCCGCCTCCGAAACTGGTTCGGCTGGTTCGGCTTCACCAACTTTGCCTCCCGAGGACCGTGTTGTGCTTGGATACACGCGGAACAATGCCGGCGGTCTTAAGGATGCCATCGATTTTCTGATTTCGCGTCTAGTGGCGCATGGACTTGATGCGAATACCGTTAAAGGGGCTATTCCGCGTCCTAAATCTGACTCGTTTGAAGAATCTCTTCCGTTCTTCGACTCCAAGCTGTTGCAGCATGCACCGGTCCCTCTTGTTACGGACTCTCCCACCAGACCCAACTTTTCCGACGAGACTAGTGAGCGTGGGTCGATTTTCGAAAGACTCCGCAAGCCTGGTAGCATCTCGTCGTTCTCGTCTTTCATCGGTCGCAAGAACCACTCCGCCTCTCCCGGCTCGTTCTTCAAACACGCCTCCAGCAACGCCTCCAAGGCTTCGCTGGTTTCCATGGAATCTCGGGATAGTGGCTACCGCAATCCATGGAATGATTCGGGTGTGAATCTCCCCGAGGATGATCTGCCCGTCCTGGGGAGCTCCCACAGCCACAGCAGCAGCAATGGCTGGCCAGCGCGCTTTGACACGAAATTTCCATTCGGTACCGCGCCGGGGGACATGACTCCCAAGCATGACCCCCGCGCGTCTTTTGATAGTGGTCGTCCTAGTACTTCCAATTCTACTTCTGGATACCCGGCCCCTATTGGGCCACCGCGTTAAAACAATGTCAATTTGCAGCACTATACCCCCAAGACCTCTTTTATTTATTTTCTTTTTTCTTTTTTTTTGTTTTAAAGGTTTGCAATCAGCGTTTTTTTTTTTTTTTTTTTTTTTTTTTTTTTTTTTTTTTTTTTTTTTTGTGCTTTTGCTTGATACCATTCGGAACATGCAGTTAAAGGTGGCGGGAAAATTCGGAAAAAAAGGGCATGACAGATGGCCGGGAAAGCGGATACCGAGATCTATTTCAGCCGTCTTCCTCCCGGGTTTTTGTTCTCTGATTTCTTTGTTTTCAGCAATGCTTTTTCAGTTATTACTCTCCTATCTTGCAAACAGTGTGTGGGTCGGGAGAAAGAGCACTGTGGGCTTTGGTAAGGGGAAACCACGGAGGCGGGAGCGATTTTCGTTAAAACATTCATAAGATATGATACCAAGTGAAACGATGGTGTATGATGGTGTTTCTCATTTCTGTTTCAAGTGATCTGTCGATTTCCCCTCATCTCGGAGTTTCAGATCGGTTCTGTTCACTTGCTTTGGTTTTGGATCGTTCTATATACCTCGATGAACAAGATATCCCCAAGACTTGAGAGTAGAGAAGAGTGCGAGAGTGCTGCTATCGGATTTTCTAACTATGATATTACTTTCTTATGTAGTAGCCTTCGTGGGGTACGGAGCTTATTACATGGAGTTATATACATAGTATAGTATTCTCAGATCATTGCACAGCCATATTTTATACTTTGAATGTGACCTACTCTTCTCTATTGTAATTGCTTTTGTATCAAGCAAGGCAAATGAAGTAAGAAAGTTGAAATGAAAGTAATTTCACATTTTATCAGATCTATGTAACTTGAATTAAGCTAGACTCGGGTACACCAGAATATATATTCTCCCCCCTCCCCCCAAGATACCGTGTAGTTAGGATCCGGATTTCACCACGGCTGCAGCCAGCAGTGTATTAGACCGAGCCTCAATGGAAAGGCTAACACCGCCTACTATGCGGCGTCCTTCGAGGCGCTCCCTGAGCCTTAGACGTGGGTAAACTGTCCACGAGTTTACAAGTTCACAGGTTCATGTGTTATGACGACCAGACAGTGTCCATCCATCGCTTGACACTCAAGAACAAGCTACGTTTACGGCGCCGGAGCCGGCTGTCCTACACAAGCATGGCGGAGGCACGTTCCAGTTCGATGTGTACGAGCCCAGGCACAGAACACCCGCGTTTAAGTCTTAGGAGATTACCGCGTAGCACCGGATAAGCCTCACCCAACGTCATCACAGGTCTGTTACGCGGGCCTGGAGTGATCGCACGAGCACGCTGACCAGTTCGCCATGGACACGAGAGCCGCATCGCCACGACAGGCGAAAACCTGGCCGCTGTGTGTGGGCGTCAAGGGCAAGAGATCAAGGCATGTGGCCGCACCTGCAAACGCAGGTTCTTATCTATCCGATGTTGGACGATCGGATGATGCTCCTGCTTTTGTGGAACATGGATGATAATCTCACTGGTTGGACCAAGCTCCTGGGTCAGGTTGTCGTCGGCTCGGATAAGGTCGAGGCCTATGCTGCGCCTACCCGTGCCCGCTTATGTTGATCTGAGCGAGTTGGATGTCTTTTGGGTTAAGGATATGGCCTTTGCGGCTAGGTTGCGAAGGCGAATATTGGTTTGCAGCTTCACGTTGGTCCTGGCCTGCCGTATGCTTTTGAGATTAATTAGAGTCGGGTTGAGGGGCCTTTGCGAAGAGATTCAAGGCTATTGCCCGGTTGTATGAGAGGGTTATTTGTAGGATAAGGTTCGGTGAAAGAATGAACGCTGTGCAAGGCTTAGGGCAATTGAGTGCTGCTCTGAGGTTCAGGATAAGCAAGGCGTCCTGGTAACTGACTGCCTTGTAACTCTCATGCCGAAGAAAGTCTTGCTTTTAGGATACATTATACATACATGGAAGGTTGGATAGGGTGATGTTGGGGAATTGGTAAGGTGGTTTGGTGCGGCACCAGGTTCGGGTGGATCACTCGAGATGGATACCATGACAGATTCCGGGGTGGCTATGCATGAACCCTCGAAGCGCAGCTAGATCAACGTTCCGCAGCCAGGCAGATGGATTCTGCAAGAGAAAGGCAGAAGAATTAACGAAGAGAAATTCACAGGAAATAGCATGTACAAGAAGAAAATGGCCGACTGTATCAAGGTAGGAGCATCGCTGAGCCTTGTTCAGAAGGCTCATGTGACCATGCCATGGATACAGACGCCTCTCTGGTACACTCCGCACCCGAAGCGATATCTGGCAACTGAGGGCGAGGATATTACGAGTCAAGAGATCGAGTAGCTTGAAACTTGGCATGGAGCCAAAGTATGGCTATGGCTCCTGCAAGGTGAGACGGTTGCTCATATCCGAGCAGTACAGTGATCATCCGCGTCGGGGCTTAGAGCGGAGTGCATGGGTAGTGCACGCTGTCAGCCAACTTAGATTTCGACTGCCTAGAGTGGAAACCCGCAAATCCCCACCGTCCGCTGCGTGCTGGAGTCTGGACAGCATCATTGATACTGTACTGCGTGGACAACCACGCGGAGGATGAGGCAATCCGGACCTCCACCGGGGGGCGGAGCTGCGATGGAGACCAAGAATCTGCGGAGTGGTCCCCCTTTTCCGGGACCGATCCACGGAATGGCACTGGCACGGGTAGACAGACCTTTGTGCCGAGTTCCAATTGTTGGAAGGATTGGGGGGCTTGTATGTGTCCAATAGCACTATAGTGCCTTGTCATACCTAGGACATACAGTCCGTCAAGCCAACAATTGCTGCTGATGACAGCATCAGCGGGTGATTTCAGAACCATTAGCAACTGATCAGCCTCCCCACGGCAATCGCCGGGAAGGAATTATGATTGTCATTCATCAAAAAGCATAAAGCATATTCTAGAATTGATGGCGACGGTCTGAATTCGGCAGTGCTTGTGGCAAAGAGCATCGCTAATTTGTCTCTCCAGCCACAGCGGAGCCGTGGCAAGGATTCAAAAACAGGCAAGGAAAAAAAAAAAAAAAAAAAAAAAAAATTCGAGCAAAAACGGATGGATCGTCAGGAACCAAGCCAGCGGACAAGTCGTAATCGCTACTGGTTTTGGTCTTGGGGCAGTGTCTGGTAGGATCCCGACCGTGCGTCTCAAGGGGGCGCAGCACAACTGCATTTTGGAATGCTGCTATTGGGCTTTTCCGGTATATAAGTTGGGACCGGAATCGTCCTTTACATTGAATAGAATCCAGCAGAACCACATTGAAAACAGAAAACCGCCGAGGTGATCATATATCAAAAGAACAAGTCCTGATTGTTCTCGTTGAAACTTAGTGAAAACTCTCAAGAGTTGAAAGCGGTCTTGCCTTATCTCGTGACTTATCAATAATAATCATTGATTGTCCCCCCGCCACCGTCAACTCCCTTTCTCCTCTTCCCTTCCTCTCTACTTCAAAGACACCCCCGGGTCTCTCTCAAATCTCAATTCAAATATCGAAACACATAATGCCTGGACTTACCACTTCTCCGGAGTCAATCTCCGCCCCTCCCTCCTTCAGCGTCAACAGGGCCTCTCGGTCATCTTCGGCATCACGACCAGCCCTCACGCTCGATCTCTCTAATCTTCCAACAATGTCTCAACCAGCCAAGCCAACAAACACCCTCATCATAACCGAACTCAGCAATATCCTCCTCTTCCAACCCGCCTCTCTTGCCACTCTCCGCGCACAACTCGAATCCATCGCGCCCCTGAACTCATTCTCTCCGCTCCCCTCTCTCCGCCGCCTCATCTGTTCCTTCTACACTGAAGAAGACGCTCTCGGGGTCCGGAAACTCCTCGACGGCCAACTCCTTGAGCACAACGTTCGCCCGAAGGTCTACTTCGGTGAACCCACCCCAATCCTGGATGAAGAGGAATCCCGCCGCCCAAAGCTCCTGGAGGCCCCCCATGCCGACAAGCTCTTTTTCATCAGCCCGCCACCCAGCCCCCCGCACGGATGGGTCATGCGCAACGAGGAACCCCCGAACAAGGAGGTGCACGCCAGCGATCTCGCCAGCGCCCTGGCCAAGTTGAAGACCGAGCAATCTAGTGTCCACGAGGTTATCAACCAGACCTGTGAACCCGGTACCCCGATGTCCATGACCTCTGATAAGCGCACGGGGAGCTGGCCCGTCTCTATGTCCGGACAGCGCAGCAGAAGCAGCACCCTTATTTACCACCCTGAGGAACATGGCGGAAGTCCCAATCTGCCTGCTGTTATGGTCGAGGATACGACCATCATGGTGGATGACTTGGAAATGGATGTGAGCCCCATTGAGATGCCGATACGGAAGGCTCCGCCGAAGACGTCTCGACCTCCTGTTGAATTGATGTGTTGAATGCATGAGATTTGATACGTGGTCGTTTTAGCAATTTGTGGATACGTTTAGGATGTGCTTTAGCGTGTGCATTTGGCTTGTTTTTCCATCTTTGTATACTTGCATGGGTTTCTATGTTGTTATCTGGGATGCATTGATGGTTTTTCTATCTCTTGTGCTTTATTGAATCATTGGCGGGGCGTTTTGGAGGATATTGTGATCATGACACATACGGAGTTGGTTTGCTTCCCCTGCAATAATTTAGATACACATTTATGCCATATATAGGTCGAATTACTTATTTACTTGCACATATCTTTCTCATGTGATCTTTTCTATATGCATAGGTAAAAGTAATATCTAAAGGCGCTATTAGTCGAACAGTACGACGGCACTCTGCTTGACAATTTCCGGACCCAACACCGCGGCAAGCTCAGCAATAATCCCTTTAACAGACTGGGGATTATCCATAGGCATCGTCTCCCATCCCACGAGGTCCTGTGGCAGTACATGTCAATATGAGGCCAACAGAGGATATCCACTCACTGAGAAATGTACTTACATTCATATGCACAAAACTACCATGGACGAGGAGCAGCCAGTGGTCCAGATCCAAGGCCTTTACTTCTTTCAGAGACAGGACACCGGGCATGTGCAGGTCGAAGAGAGATACCTCATCGTCGTTGATTTCGGCGTCGGCCTCTGTCCCGGTGGACTCTGATGTGCCTTCGGCGGGACGACAGCGGTCTCGCGAGAGTGATACGTATGGACGTTCGTCTAGCTTCTTTGCCAGCTCGCCATCAAGGGGATCCCATGTGTAGCTTTCGGGGTCTGTATATGTCAATATGTTACTTTGTTTGTTGAAAATTGATGGTGTTCTTACCGAGGATATACTGCGGCTTGAAGGATCCCTTGTAACGCATTTTCTGGCAGGAGTGGATATAATAGCCTGTGTAGGGTTGTCAGTGACTATCTGTTCCATAGGTCGTAAATAGAGGCTGGGAATATCTTACCCATGTAGTAATACTGGTAACTATCTTCAATCGAGAGGGCAATCTCCCTTAGGGCGCTGAGTTTCCCGAACTCCCATTGTTCGTAGTCAGGATCATAGCTTCGGCCGTCAGTTATTGCTCGAATGACTCTGGAGTAAGCAAAACTCACAAGATATATACAGAGCTCACGCCACTGGGCATCAGGTCCAAGACCGCAACAGCTATGAGCTTCCCATCCAGGCGGTAGCACTGGTGCCATGACCCTAATTTCTTCTCAGTAGACTTGGGATCAGTCGGGGAACGCTTCAGGCCCGAACAGAGGAACCGTTTGAAGTCCTTCTGCTGCCACGTGGAGACGTCCTCCTTGTGGACCTTGGTCTGGTATTTGAGGAAGAGCTCGTATCTTGGGTAATTAACAAGAGTAATATGGTGAGGAGTTGGGTTACACTTACTTTGCCTGAGATACAGAATCCCCTTCTAAGTTGACCTCAAATCGATGAGCAGGTTCCAAGTATTTCTTGGTCTTGGGATCAATGGGCCTCTTCACATTGCTGTACTCAGCCTCGTGAACAGCAGTGTGTAGGTCGAAATTGCATTTCCGGTGTCTCTTTTCTCTGAAATTATTTGAGGTTAGCCCCGGTCTCACGTTCGGATCATAGTCAATGGACTTACTCCCGGGTTTTAGGGCACAGGTAAGCTGCCCTTCGGATGTATTCCGGTCCCAGTACGAACTTATTCCAGCGATTGATCGCTTTGCGTTGGTCCTTCCTTGACTTGAAGGCCGTTGCCTCAAGCCTAATCAATAAATTAGTGGACCACAGCCAATGTGGGTTACTTTTGGTTGCCTTGTACATACCTCATCGTATAGTGCGGACAACATGATCTCTGCAGGTTCTGCTTGTAGTATAGCGTCCCTGATCTGGAGTAGGAATTAGCGACCGCATGCCACGTACCGACTCATCAAGCGAGTGATAGATACATACCGTCTCCACCCACGGTTGACGAGCACCTCATAATGGCCGGGGCGTACTGATACAGAGCTAGTATAGTACGAGGCGCCTGCAGTAGATACATGTTAGAAGGGCCTTAGATGGACTGGATGGCTGCAGGACCATCCATTGTGAGAGGGAGGGAAGGGACATGTGCCAGATAGACTCACTTCCATTGTCGGATTTACAGTAGCCACACGAGTTGCGCTGGTAACCTGTATGTTGGGATCAGCATTGGATTGTGGGGTTCCCATGTTCGTTAGTCATGGCGGACAGTCACCAATCGATCCAACGACCGCGGCGATAAAAGAAAGGGAGTACAGGCATGCATTAGTTGTAAGGAAGGGCACTAATGAGGGACATGATCAAAGGATCACGATGGGCCGTATTGGCGATGGCCAAGAAACTATCGCCGCGGAAGAGGGGCAGTAAAAGCGTCGTTGAGGGGCACAGAATATCGGTTTGGGCCCCGGGTTCAAGAAGGGTGGATGAGGGCCAATAATGGTTGCACGGGGAAAGGGAATATCGTCTGACTGGCTGCTTACCAAGAGGTCGGAAAAGCGACAATTTCCTGGCTTGTTCGGCGTCGATGATGGATCCCATAGTTTCAATTAGCAGTGGTGGATGTAGTGCGGTTATTATCGTCGGCGCTCAAGGCGGAAACCCAAGGGTAAAAAAAAAAATGAGGGGTGGGAAAATCAGCAAGAAAAAGCTTCGTGTCTTTTGGAGGAAACACAAGGGAAATTAAACCCGAACCAGACGAGGTTTTAATCTATCTGCAAATGGAGTTCAGCGTCGAAGAATAACAGAGGGATGTTTAAGCTTGCGGTTAAAGAAGATGGGTTATCGGTTTATCAGTTTGTATGCCTTTCTTTGGAACACACGTACGGTACTACCACTTCGGCCAGCATCAAGGGAAACAAACACACCGTCCCTCTCCTGTCATAGATGTTCCTTCTGAGTTCAAGGTTTGGGATAGCTCAGAAAAGTGAGATATACAGAACAAGCAGAATCATTCGGTGCTAAAACCGCAGTAGATCACCAGGAGCAGCTGCCAAGCGCTGCAAATGACGTTCGTGATGCTTCTAGAAGAGGATCCAAGCGTGCAAAGCTCATGTTGCCTCAATGCATTTCGCATCATCCTTGTTCGCTAGGAAACTCTGTGTTGGGTAGCCTTGATGGGGTCCATTTATTCAATTATCATGTACTCATGTCAATATCCATATAATATCCATTCATTTCTCTTGATCTATCAACGCTCGCATCGTACTGATATTGGACTACCTAGGAAGTACTGTACAGTACCTAGTAGGATGGGGAGGGACGTACCCCGTACAGTATGTTTGTACAGTACCAGAGCCTAGAAAACGCGAAAAGATCCTGGAGATCTTACAACAGGGTGACTACTACCTAGGTATATGCAAACCCCCTAGCCTGAGTGGCACCACCAATCTGGAATTGCCATTGTTAGTCATAGACTAGCTGGCTTGATTTGCCATTTTCAACCAGGTACAGATCGCTATGACCTGATACCTACCTACGGATGGATGGATGGATGTATATACATACATCATCCAGGATATACTAGGTACAGTACACACAGAGAGAGACGTTGGTAATGAAACTTCCCGGTACGATACATACAATACGATAGGATCATGTCATTGGGTGTCCCTGGCTCTGAAATGGGAAGTTGGCCAAGTGTCCCAACGGTCAATCCTTATTATTGATGGCCGTTGGAATGTTGTGCTGCGACAATCCATTGAACCTTGTCTCGGCTGATCCATCATTCGGTTTCAAGTGGTTTCATTCAATCCAATTTACTATTTCAGAAGTGACCATGACATCACATGTCGAAGTATCCCAAACGTCAAGTATCGACACAAAAGATCCGCACTAACTCAATAAATACTGTGTATTTGCTGTGTTGTCACTTCACCACTCAATCGCCACCATCATCCTTCCCAATCTGACCGAGTTGCCCTTGAATACGATAGGCATACCTTCTTTGGTAGTCCGAAATCCTTCGTAGTTTTAGCCCGCACTATCTTAAGTAACCCTCCCCCCTCCTTACCCCCGGCTATGATCTACAAATCCCCTATAGGTTCACAGAGGACATAAGAACAGGACATATGTACACCTACATCATCGCCATTAATAGATTTAATGGGGCGAGGCGAGCTCTGATCTGGGTTTGACTTTGACGTCTGAAAGGTAGATTTTTTCTTTTTCTTTTTTTCCTTTTACCTGTTTCGTGTCTTCAAACATAAAGAAAGTAAAAAGAGAGAGCGGCATGGACTGAATAATCGTTGTTGAAGCCCCGCATTTAGTTGGATCAGTCATTCTGTGATGCTGGTTTTGAAGACTAATAATGTATGCAGGCATGCTGGATGGTACCCAATAACCCCAAGGCTTGTCTGGATGACAAGGGGAATGGGAGTGCCCAGTAACCAGCACCGTAAAAAGGAAGAAATTAGATTGAAATAAAACAAAATAGAGAAGGCCACAATCATACCTACTTACGCCTCCCAAAGAATCTTGAAAATTGATACGCTGATGCATCTCTCTATGGGCACGTATGAAAAAAAAAAATTATATAGGTACGATAACTCGCTCCTCGAGTCTGTCGCATGCAATGTGGGGATATGCTAGCATCCACAAAAGGGCGATGCACACTCTGTTACTACCCAAGAAGAAGAGGGTAATCTTGACCCATGGACACAGGTTGCAAAGGACGCGTCCGTGCAACGAGGTCCCGAGGGGATCGTGGGAACTCGGCCTGCTGCTGGTTATTCTATCACCTCGTTCCACAAGGAAATCTAATACTTTGATTACACAACTATTTGTTCCGATTATCACATAAGTGTATACAGTACCCATTCGCTGTACAAAGTTGGTTAACCATGTGGATCGATCCTAATTCTGGGAAACTCATGGTGATTAGTTATTTTTGTTTGCAGTGTGTGACTAGTGGCCAACTAATCACTGGTACCAAAATGCGAGGTTGAATGTGCTTTTTTTTTTTTTTTTGCACTTTTTCCTTTTCTTTTTTGGCTAGAAGAGCGCAAGCCATAAAAGGTTAATTTAAAGGAAGTTATAGTTCCATTCTACATCCAGTTTTGACCAGAACTTGTACTATCTAGGTATTAAGCTAAGTACATACATGCATAGTATACTACTTACGCCCGAGAACATCAGCGCAACGAATGCGGCGCGCTTGTGGCGGCCATCGTCGTTTACTTCGTCAGACAAAGGGCTAAGTCCGATGGAGACGGACAGAACTTAATCCAGTCCCTCTCTACATGGTGAAGGATCTTTTTTATTAATCCATTTGCGCCAGATCTGAGGGAGCTCTTATGTGGCGTTTTTCGTATTGCATGTGCATGCATACATAGAAGCCTGTTTGTAACAACAGGCACTGGAAAGAGCCGAGTTCCTGACAGGGTCTGAGTAGCAAGTGTGTGAGTGATCATTTCACCAGCACGGCGGTACTCCCGAGTTCGCTTTCCCATTTGTGTGGTCCCTTGGGTGACCAAGAGGTTACTGTGGAACCGACGAGGTCCGCAATGCATCGGAAGACTCAGGAGTCATTACTATGGAATTGGAAACATACTTACCTCACCTGTCGGTTTGTCTCTTTCAAGATCCTTGGGTACAATCATTCGGCCAACTCCACACGTTTGCTACATTCCATACAACCATACAATACCTACAAGTTGACTGGGGAAAGTATTGGTGAAAATAAGGAGTTGGACCATCTAAGAGAGATTTTTTTTTTGTTAAAAAAAAAAAAAAGGAGTAAGAACTAGAAATCTACTAAATTAAAGCAAAAGAAAGGAATATTATAATAATAAAAGAAAAGACTGGGGGGTGGACTTTCCAGAACTAAGACTCAAAATAAATTATTATAATACATTCAAGATAACTGGAGACAGGATTAAGGGGAGGCATACCGGAGGCCAGTATTGTCTCGGTAATACCAAGCATGCCCACCGCACACACAAATGCGGACCAATCCGTTACCTATTGAGGCCGAATCAGGGTACCGTACGTACCCGTAAGTACCGCCCAGCAAAGTCCGCTCCGGGCGAGAGAGAGCGACTCGTCCTGCCGGACCGCGCCGCCCATTATACTCCCCAACCTAAGCTGTCTCTGATTCCCCGTTCTCTCGCCTCCCCCTCCGTTCCTCCCATTTCCTGTCCCTCTATCCTTTTTCTCTTATTTCTATGCTGCCCTTCTGATTACCATGTCTTCTTGTACCTTCACATCTCCTTCGAGGTTCCCGTCCGCTGCGGGAGTGAACGGGGATACCTAGTTCCTGAAGCTTTTTTTTCCAATCCTTCCCCTCCAAAAAAATTCCCCTACTTTTTTTTTTCTCGACCGCCTCGCTTTCCCAAGTTCCGGGGGTAGAAAAAAAATTAGGGTCGACGGGTCCTGAACCAGCTCTCTTTCACCAGTTCTGGTTCTTCTTTTTGGCTCAGAATATCCGTCGTTTGAAGTTTAAAAAAGTTCATCTCCGGACTTCTGACCCCATATACTTCGCCTCGTTATTGTGTCATTGACAACCTTCTCTTTTACTTTCCGCAAACCCTACACTCTTTTGGTTCCTTGTCGCGTGGACTGCAGCGCGAGCTGCCCATCACTGATTCATCCAATCCCTCTATCTATAGCCTATCTGGCCCAGGTGGCGTAGAGGGTTCTTATTGTTTGACCTATTTTCTCTGTTTCTTGATCCAAGATGGTGGATCAAACTCGGTCAATGGAGTCCCGCACAGGACGGAAAAACCAACGTGAGTGCTTGTCCCTGGAGATATATGGGCCCAATTGTGCCCCTCTCCATGTCCCGTTCGAACTACGCGCGTCGTTTTCCCATCCCCTCTCTGCTATCGTCGGCTATGTCGCGCATACCATTGCTAACCTGTATATCAATAATAGGATACGGATCGAAAGGCGAACGTCTTGTGGCCGGTGTGGTCCCCTTGTCGACCGATAAGTCACAGGTGCTTATGATTCAATCTGCGGGACGAGGTGGCTGGGTACTTCCCAAAGGTGGATGGGAAACCGATGAAGAAACCGCCCAACAAGCCGCTTGCAGAGAGGCCTGGGAAGAGGGTGGCATAATCTGCACAGTGCTTAGAGATTTGGGGTTGATCCCTGACATGCGCCCCTCTACTCTATTGACGTCGCATGCACCCAAGGCAACTTACCAATTCTTCGAGGTCACCGTTGACCGTGAGGAAGCGCAATGGCCAGAAATGCATAAACGAAAACGTCAATGGGTCTCATATGCGCAAGCCGCAGCTGCTCTTGCGAGCCGCCCAGAGCTCTTAGAGGCATTGAATCGCAGCTCCATGAAACGGTAGCGACTGCCTTCCCTTGCCTGATATTCCGGTCCCGGAGCTGGATAGGCGAGGAGCCTGTGGAAGATCACCTGCGATCTCTTGGTCTTCCCGTTACGACTTGACGTGATTCTTTCCTTTCTCCCTGAGAAAATCTTTCTACACCGGTTACCTTCTTGCTTGCCTTCTTTTGTCTGAACATCCCTTTTTGTAATGGTTGGCGGTGCTCTGCTGGAGTTCGAGTTGTCATTACATGCCTTGCTTGACATACCCACTTGGCGACTTGGGACGGTATGCGCATGGCATCGGATTCACACACTCACCACTATAGATATCATGACGATCCGTCGAATAGAGAGTTAGAAGCGCATGGACAGCGCTAGCGTGGACGGACGAAAAGTTGTAACTGATGTCGCTTGAACATCATCATTCTATCGAATCCTACTCGCGGAGAGGATATTTGGTCATCTGGATACCAAAGTTTGCTTTTGACTCTGACATGGTTTAACCATCTACTTACAGCTCTTTGCGACGCCGCCTATGCGGTTAGGGCAACTGGCCTACTGGTGACATGGGTCTGCTTGTGCCTTTGTTGATGATATGGCTTTTCACTCATGCAGAAATAGGAGTCAAGAAGAGAAGAAAACCCCACAAAAAATAGACTATTCTCCAAGCGACTCGTGATTGTGAGATTCAGCAGCAAAAATATTCTTATTGAACACGTAGACATGAGTAATCTCATGCGTATCAGTTAGCATATAAATATCCATCAGGTGAAGTAATAGACATAGATACTAGATAATATATATATATATATATATATATTTTTCAGAATTATTGGTTATCTGCGTCATGTGTTTACCAATAGTTTGTATTGTGAATGAGGTCGTCAATACTAAGTAAATCTGTAGATACCCAAACAGGGAAAGCGCGGAACTTCAGTTTGGAGCCGAACTCAACGCTCGCGCCTAACGCTCTTCTTCAAACCCAGCTCCCTATCGCTTTCCTTTCACCTTTGACCGGCCAAGACGTCGTTTGTTATAACCACTTTCTTTACAAACTTAAACTGTGTTATAAACAAATTATTAAAAGCTACCGTTTCCGATCTGAAGTTGGCAGCCCGCACCGCTGCTTCGTCGCCAACATGGATTATGAAATGGATATCGAGCCTACAGGGCCCCAGGTCACAGTGCGAGAGGTATGGTCAAGAAAATCTCGAATACCAAGTTAAACTTATGAACAGAAGCGCCACCACGAGCCCTCAGGTATTAACAGAACTGTAGGCCGAACCCTACCGAGTCGATTTCAAACTCAGCTCCGTCGATCTCGCCTTCGCCAACTCTCTCCGCCGAACTATGCTTGCTGAAGTCCCCACTATTGCTATCGATCTAGTTGAAGTCGAGAAGAACACCTCTGTGCTTCCGGACGAGTTTCTTGCCCACCGACTGGGTCTCATCCCTCTGAATTCCAAGAACTGTGACCAGGACGTTGAGTACACTCGCGACTGCGAGTGCGAGGACCACTGCGCGCGGTGCAGCGTGACGCTCACTTTACATGCGCGCTGCACCGGCGACGACATTATGCGCGTGTATGCGCGGGATTTGGTGGTCAGTGGCGAGCGGGCGAATGAATGGGTCGGGAATCCGGTTATCACTGATCCAGAAGGCAATGGACCCCTGATCTGTAAATTGCGACGTGGGCAAGAGCTTAAAATGACATGTATCGCCAAGAAGGGTATTGCCAAAGAACACGCCAAGTGGATGCCCACCGCAGCAGTTGGTTTCGAATATGATCCACACAATAACCTCAAACATGTGGATTATTGGTACGAAGAAGATCCTATTAAAGAATGGTAAGTCGCATCACCATTTTATTCTCAGAAAGTCTCTGGGGAAAGTGCTTTTCTAGTACTGACAGAAGCAGGCCCGTCTCTCACAATGCTGCATGGGAACACGCTGCTCCCCCGGACCAACCCTTCGATTACGATGCGCAACCCAACAATTTCTATATCGATGTCGAGAGCGTCGGCGTTCTTGAGCCGGATATGATCATCCAGCAAGGGATCACTGTCTTACAACGCAAGCTTGCATCTGTTATTTCGGCACTGTCTGGCACTGGTGACGGCGACCGCAATGGTGTTATGGGTGGGGAGGATGAAGATATGATGGGTGTACGCAGTCCAGATGCATATGAGCCACCAGAGGGCATTGATGGAGGCTTCACTGCTTACGCTAATGGCGGTGCAAGTGCTTGGGGAGCAAGCGCAGCAACTCCGTATGGTGCAACTCCATATGGAGGTGGTGGGTATGGTTTTTAATTGATTTCTCTTTTCTTTGAGATATTAACGTGTACCCAAGCTATTGATGGTAGGGGCACAAAAGTGAAAAACCGGGAAGACAAGAATTAACAGGAAAAGCATGCCTTCATATTCAATAATTGCTACTTCAAAGCATCTGGTCGGAGTTTTAGGTTAGGGAACAGCGGCGCGAATGGGATTATACCGTGCTTATACGAGTCGATGGCAGCTTTGCGTCGAGTTGTTGAATGTTATATTGGCTTTGTATCCTCAAGGGCTTGTATGAGCATGTCATACTAAATTACAATATAGAGACTCAAAATGAATGAAACAGTTCAAATCGCAGCCATAGTGCTTGAAGCTACTAAGAAATAGTCAAGTACCTCTTCCGCAGCCGTGCCTACACGAGTCCTTGGTCTTCTCTGAATTTGCTCTGATTGGCATGTTTGATTAATAAATACCATCGGGCCTACGTTATTTTCACAAGTCCAAAAGACGTGGAAGGAAATTGACTTGCTCGAATGCTCTCTTACCAAAGCTTTGTCTGCTAACAAATAGGATGTGTATGTACGGGGTATCTTATTCTTCGATACAGAACTATGTTGGCCAATGGAGATCCCTGGCTTGAGTGAGGTAAATGGAGAGATGAGACTTGTCCATACTATACTCTCATCTAGAACACTTTGTTGTCAAAACAGAGCTTAAATTAGACTTATTCGAAGTATTCGAGATGCTTCGTTGACTCCACATGTCCTCCAGGACACCACATGGCCTAACTAAGCTGCTTCTGTCTGGCAATGTGATCTAAAATACATCCTTGCGATCACGTTTACCATTACTTAGCAGACACTACACAGTATACTCAGTACACTGTCATCAACTAATGCAGGAGAAGTGATGTCATCCTACATGAAGCCTTGGAATGAAGCCCCTCGGCAGTACATCAAGAACCGATCATGTTGAAGTAGACAAACGTTCCAAGACGCCTTCTTCGCGAAGAATGAGCCCGCGGATATCCCTGTCTTTCTTCCACTGTATTACCGAGGGTTTACCGTTTGCCCGGCCAAAACCGAGTACATGATTGGCTGATTGCCTCCGGCGCCGGTTATGCTGCCGAAGGCCACTGCGGGCTCGGAGATAGATCAAGGCTCCGACGCATTTTAGAATTTCCAGTCTAAGACATTTAGGTACTTGTACTCCGTACAAGCTGGTCTCCTACTTTTCGAAATCGCTTAGTCCGATACGCTCTCCGCTTCCCTTCCCCTCGCTGGATTGTTCACATCTTGTCCACCAGGATGGCAAGCAGCGCAAAGTTGGAGATGTCGCAGCCTCCCCGGGCTGCTGTTCCCGTGAAAAAGGTGCATTATCCGTTCTGGTTTGGTGGCTCTGCATCATGTTTTGCGGCCACTGTGACGCACCCTTTGGATCTTGGTAAGCCCTCAACATATGGCTACTTTCTTTATTAAAATATGGTTTTTAGAACTGAATTTAACTAACACTAATTCTATAGTGAAGGTAAATTATTCCTGGACCTTATCGGCTGTGTTATGCGTTTTCTGCCCATGTCCTTTTTTCTCTCGCGTCACGGTGACGCTAATCGATGAAAAAAATAGGTTCGCTTGCAAACACGTGGGCCCGGAGCGCCAACCACCATGCTGGGCACTTTTGGCCATGTGATTAAGAGTGATGGAATTTTGGGTATATATAGAGGGGTACGTTCAATCCGTGTGGGTCCCAGGGGAAACGGGAGGAAAAGATAGAGAGAGAGAGAGAGACCTCTTGCTTACAGTGCAACAATCATGTAGCTTTCGGCCGCGCTCTTGCGACAGATAACGTATTCCACCACTCGCTTCGGTATATATGAAGAGCTGAAATCGCGCTTCACATCGCCCGATGCTCCCACCAGCACCCTCACCCTGGTCGGGATGGCCTGTACATCCGGCTTCCTTGGCGGTATCGCAGGAAACCCGGCCGACGTTATGAACGTGCGCATGCAGTCCGACGCAGCTCTCCCCATAGAGCAACGCCGTAACTACAGACATGCCTTCCACGGACTGGTCCAGATGACCCGCCACGAAGGTCCCGCAAGTCTGTTCCGTGGCGTTTGGCCCAACTCGACTCGTGCCGTGCTGATGACCGCATCGCAATTGGCCTCATACGACACCTTTAAGCGTCTCTGCATCGACAGGTTCGGCATGTCTGATAACCTGGGCACTCATTTCACTGCGTCCTTCATGGCTGGTTTCGTCGCGACAACCGTCTGCAGCCCCGTGGACGTGATTAAGACCCGTGTGATGAGCGCTTCCCCGGCTGAGAGCCACGGCCACAACATCGTGGGTCTC
This sequence comes from Aspergillus pseudonomiae, assembly GCF_009193645.1. Taxonomy (NCBI): domain Eukaryota; kingdom Fungi; phylum Ascomycota; class Eurotiomycetes; order Eurotiales; family Aspergillaceae; genus Aspergillus; species Aspergillus pseudonomiae. The sequence goes on along the minus strand of NW_022476021.1, from coordinate 290,771 downwards.
CTACGAGACATCACCCGCAAGGAAGGCTTCGCCTGGGCCTTCCGCGGCTGGGTTCCTAGCTTCATCCGCCTGGGTCCCCATACCATCGCTACATTCATCTTCCTGGAAGAGCACAAGAAGCTCTATCGTCTGCTGAAGGGCGTCTCCGAAGAGAAGCACACAGCATAGATAGACCTTTTTTTCTTTCTTTCCTCCATCTCTTTTTATATATTCCTGATTTGCTCGATCTTGCGATAAACTAGTTTTATCCTTCTCTAATTTTTCTGTATATGGTTTTTTGGCGAAAGCATTGGGTGGCAAAAAAGTTCGTTTTATCTGGTGTACATACCTTTTCTGTGTGTGCTTCTTTTGTTTTTTTTTTTTTGTTTTTTTTTTTTCACGCCTCTGTGTGATTTGGTTGGCCTCTTTGGCCCCTCGATTTCTACGTGTGCTGTCCTTTGGCTGCACCGAGATACTCTTATATTGGGAGATTCTTTTTTAAATATACCGGGTATCGGTCCTTTGCTTCAGCAATTTGCTTATCTATCATAGACTGTCTCAGTGCCGAAAGTGACTTCGCGGTTGCAGCACTGGTTTTTGTTGGCTATATGTTGGCTATATGTTGAGTTGGAATAGATAGAATGATTTGTTGCTTCGGATATTACATAGAAGAATAAACTCTACTGGGTTGTCATTCGCGGCTATTAGCTCAACCGTTCTTGCATATTCCGCTTACCGATATCTCTACTAGTATTGGTTGGAATGAGAGGCGCTAATTGCTGGTACCATAAGGCGAATCGTACATTCTTCTACATATGCGAAGGACAAGAGATAGACCAGAATAGGGGCACAATGGATTTTCAGCTACGGCGGATCTATATATATCTTTCTCCCGAGCCAGTCCAAGGGACGGATTTGTATTCCCGTTTTGATCAGGTAGAGTACATGTTGACACAAAAAATGCTTGGAAAATCAATCAACAATGACTTGTTACTCGTCTAGTGGTCCAGGCGGACGGGGAAGTTTCCAGCCTCTGTTGGAGTAAGATTAGTCGCTGATGGGCAATTTGGACCATGAGGAAAAGAAATTTACATACCGCGTTGGGTGTCCCAGCGGTCAGTCCACGCCTTGGGGCACAGGGAGCGGAAAGCGTGGTAGAACTGGATCAGTGGTTAGCCCATCTATCTTTACGTGCAAGATTGGTTTTCTTTCGGTCCCACGTCGGGGATACGGAAGAGAGGTGACATACCTGACGGCATGGACGGAAATCCTCGCCCTTGGCGGTGACGCACTTGTGGTAGTCGACGTAGTTTTGCCAGCAGTGCTTGGTCCTGGGGTGAAGACAGGAATTAGCAGTTGCATGGAAGGAATTGAGTCGTATATCATTTAAGGTTTACGTACTGGTTCATCTGGGGGAAGCGAGCATCATAGCCTGTTACACCAGAAGTTGTCAGCACCACATATGGACTCCACCTAGTATGAAAACCTCGACTGCGGCGGCATTGCGAGCGATCCAATCGGTAATAGACCTAATGATCACGTACCAGCTGCACTTAAGTTAGCAATTGACTCCGATTTGAGGCTCTAAGCCACAAGATTGGCTGCGATTGAGCTCACCTGTGACGAACTTGAAGGGCTTGGTCTCCATAGGCTCATCGGGATCGGCCTCAGGAATAGCACCCATTTTGACTGTGAGGAGACAGAAAGGTCTCTAGAGGAAATTTAAAAGAGGTATATGGGGTGGGTTGGGCGTGGGTGAGAGGGGAGTTGGAGAAGGAAGATGGGGTGAGGTTTGCGCCAGTGGAGTGGTGGAATGATCCCGTGAAGCAGTGAATCCGGGAGTGACCGCGGGCGGTCTAGCGAGCCACTCATGCGGCAAGATTTCCTAAACACCCGAATCCAGCCTAAGGCAGTACTACTCAAACCTCCCTTCAAACGTCGTGAGCTTCCGTCACCACATCTGATCTTCATCCCACCACCATCTCTGCTCCCACCTCAACGTCCACCTTCACCATGTTCCCCACTCGTGTCATGCGGATGCAGGCCTCTCGGCCTTTTGCTTTCCCTACTCCTGTAAGTCTATTTTGGTGTTCTTCGGCCCGGGAAAAAACGGCTTCGAGTCCTGTGTGCTAACGATCGCTATAGAAGGAGGCCCAGAGCGGTATGGGAACCCTAACGACCTGCAATTGAGTCTCGATTACAGGAGGATTGCCTAGGGATAGAATTGGACTAACTGAAAGCTACAGCTCACACTATCTCCCAGCGTCTGCGCACCCTCAAGAGGGTCCCCCCAGAGTTGATTCCTCTCGGTATGTCATTGATTTAAAGCTTTCTCCATGGAACACAATGTGTCTAACCGTTCTGCCATTAGGTATCGTCCTTGGGTATGTTTACTGTTTTGAGATTCCCTGAACTCTATATTACATGATCAATCCCCCCAGCTGCTACCTCCCCAGACTAAACATGCGCTTATGCTGACGCAATTTCTTCTAGCGTCGCTGTTGGAGCTGCTATCTACTCCAGCGGCAAGAAGCTCATGACCGACAAGACTCTCCGTCTTAGCCGCAACAGCCCTGAGAGCCGTGAGCACTAAAGTGTATTACCATATTTCAATTGCGATGGCGATCCTTGGTGTGATTTTTGTCGGCGGTCTGTACTATTCACGGGAAAGTTGATGTCGCGGGAGAATTTGAAACTTTTAAAAAACTCGGTTGGAGCGCGTGTATATAGTACCGCTTGAACGGAGGGTTCTGATGGAGTAATATTGCAATATTACTGTTGTACGGCTTCCTGTCTCATGATATTCGAGTCTTTAGAGCTTATTCGGGCTTCGGACCAGCGACGTCCAGCTCTTCCAATCCTTGCATAGGGTCGTGAGAACCATCATTGGCTGCTGTTTGAGCCTGCTCTGCCGCCAACCTATCCTCCTCGTCGACTGCGTATTTGGCCAAGTAGCCCTCCTGCACATACGTAATTAGAAACCTGCCCGTAATGAAGTTGAATCGCCCTGCAAACCTGTTCCCAGATAGCCGTCTTGCTCCCTAGACCTTCATTGCTGTCCTTCTGCGGCTTTGCGGCAGCAACCTTGATCGTACGCCCGTAGAGCTCGCTTCCATCCATGTTGTCGATCGCTTCTTTGGCATCTTCGGGTACATCAAATTCCACATAGCCAAACCCGCGATGGAGCTCATTCGAGTTGGGAACGTCGGGCTTTGGGAGCGTGATATCAGCAACGTCGCCGAAGGGAACAAATGCCTCGGCCAGCGTCTGCACAGTAACCGCCTGGTCGAGACCCCCCACATAGACGGTAGATTTCAAGCGCGCCGCTTCGCTCATGGTGTATATCTGGTCGGAAGCTCGGTTGTGTTACAGCCGGAGAGGTCACCGCACCATAGAGTTGTAGCTAATGGTAAGAGGGCTCTGCCCCAGTCACAAATATCACGCTCTTCCGTAGCTCTCCACGGCGGATGATACCTTGCCTAGACTTTCTGGACCGAGCAAACTGATATCACGTGCCTCCGCGGGTGTTTTGGCGAGCGCCCGAACAGGTTAGGCGCCAATCGCCCCGGTCCCTCCAGGAGGACACTTGGTTGATTAGGAACTGTGCAGTTGACGTTTCGATCGCATCCCGCTGCTACTTGGCAACTTCTATACACCCCTCTGGTCTCGTTAGGGAGGGGAGGTTACGTGTGGAAACATCTTTTTTCGTCTTTTAGTTCTAATAATCTGTCGATTCCCCTTTTATGATAGTTGCTGCCAGACCGCTCCATAGTCTGGTTATCTCCTAATCTATAGTACCTCTCGTTACTTCCGCTCCTTTCATTTCACCATGGTTCGTCTGAGGGAGATTCCCCGGACGGCCACATTTGCCTGGTCTCCCGGTGCAGCATCGCCATTGATTGCTACCGGTACTCGGGCCGGCGCAGTCGACGTTGACTTCTCCAATGAAACATGTCTCGAGCTGTGGGACCTGGGCCTGGACCGTCAGAGTACCGGCGAAGAGTTGCAGCCGATTGCGAAGTTTGACACCGACTCCGGGTACTTATCACTTCGCCCTCAATTCACGATGCAAGTGTGATGTACTAACGACCGTTTATATAGTTTCAATGACCTAGCGTGGACCCCATCCGAGGACAACACACGGGGAGTAATAGCTGGAGCTTTGGAGAGCGGGTCGCTGGACCTGTGGGACGCCGATAAGCTGATCAATGGATCGAGGTGTGTTGCAGATGAAACCGTCATTCATATATAGTCCCATTGGCTGATTACCGGAAAGTGACGACGCCGTGATCTCGAGAACCACCAAACACTCAGGCGCCATCAAGGCCCTTCAATTCAACCCCAGACATTCCAATCTGTTGGCCACCGGTGGTGCAAAAGGAGAGGTACTGGACTGCGTCAGGATTGAGAACCCGCAGGAATGCATTGCTGATAGCTTGGAATAGCTCTACATATCCGATTTGAACAATGTCGCAAACCCATATCGACTTGGTACCGCTGCCCGTGCGGATGATATTGAGTGTTTGGATTGGAATAAGAAGGTTGCACATATCTTAGTCACCGGTAGCAGTGCAGGATTTGTCACTGTTTGGGATGTCAAAACGAAGAAGGAGAGTTTGACTCTTAACAATATGGGTCGTAAAGCTGTCAGCGCCGTTGCTTGGGATCCTGAGAAGGTGAGATGCTTAAATCCATCACCCTGGAAACTAGTGTGGCTTCTAACATGATCTAGCCTACGAAACTCGTTACAGCGACACCATTGGAATCGGACCCCATGATCTATGTTTGGGATCTCCGCAATTCCCATGCTCCAGAAAGGGTAAGCTTGGGCATCTTGGCGTCAGCACAAAGGGATTTGGGTATCACTGACATTCCATAGGTCCTTAAAGGACATGAATCTGGCGTCTTATCGCTTTCATGGTGTAGCCACGATCCCGACCTGCTTCTCTCTTCTGGAAAGGACAATCGCACGCTCTGTTGGAACCCCCAAACAGGTAACCCCTATGGCGAATTTCCTGTCGTCACAAACTGGACTTTCCAGACCCGGTGGAACCCCCATAATCCCAACTTCTTCGCCACTGCTTCGTTCGATGGCAAGATCGCGGTCCAGACGATTCAGAACACCAGCACCGAATCTGCTCAAGCTATCGCAGACCAGAACCAGACACTTGATGGGGAGGACTTCTTTGCGAAGGCACAGACCCAGCCGCAGGTCTCGAGCTTTTCTTTGCCCAAGGCCCCTAAGTGGCTTGAGAGACCCTGTGGCGCCACTTTCGGTTTTGGAGGCAGGGTTGTTTCTGTCAACTTGGTGGAGAAAGGCCAACGTGCCTCCAAGATTAAGATCACCCCGTTCGAAGTAGATGAGGCTGTTGGGCAGTCTACTGAGACCTTTGAGAATGCTCTCAAGGAGGGCGATCTTCGAAGCATCTGCGAAACCAGAGCCGCAAACGCTGCCACCGAGGAAGAAAAGGCGGACTGGAAGGTCATCGAGGCTTTGATCTCCGAGAATCCCCGCAAGGGACTTGCCGAATATCTTGGGTTCCAGGACCAATCTGCCGATGAGGCTGCTGACAAGCTGGCTAACCTTGGCTTGGGCAAGGAGGAAACCAATGGAGAGTCTCCTAAAGAATCCCGCGGGCCAGGGGCGAAGAAGCACAAGCGCCTACAATCAATGTTCGATGCAAGTCCTGAAGCAGACAACTTCTTGTCAGACCTGGCTGCGTCGAAGGGAGCGAAGACTAACAACCCATTCCACATCTTTAATGGCTCCGAGACAGAAGCAGATAAGGGCATCACGAGGGCGTTGCTCCTCGGTGACTTTGAGAAGGCACTGGATGTCGCTCTCAAGGAAGATCGTTTGTCCGATGCTTTTATGATTGCTATTTGTGGGGGTCAGAAGTGCATCGCAAAGGCGCAGGAGCACTACTTCTCCAAACAGACAGAGAGCCCGAACTATGTTCGCCTGCTAGCATCCATTGTTGGCAAGAACCTTTGGGATGTTGTGTACAACGCAGATCTATCTAACTGGAAGGAAGTTATGGCAGCGTTGTGCACCTTTGCTGAAGAAAAGGAATTTGCTGATCTTTGCGACGCCCTCGGTGACCGGTTAGAGGAACAAATTCGGGCTTCGGACGACAAGAGCCTTCGCAAAGATGCTTCGTTCTGCTTCCTGGCTGGCTCTAAGCTGGAGAAGGTTGTCGCGATTTGGATCGAGGAGCTTCGCGAGACTGAGCAGAAGGCCCTTGAAACAGCCGCAAATGACAACTCCTTCTCGATCCATGTTCGTGCTTTGCAAGGGCTGATCGAGAAGGTGACAATTTTCCGCCAGGTCACCAAGTTCCAGGACACTGAGCGTACCAAGGAGTCCGACTGGAAGCTCAGCAACCTGTACGATAAGTACATTGAGTATGCTGATGTGGTCGCTACTCACGGACGACTACAAGTAGCCCAGAAGTATTTGGACCTCGTTCCGGAGAAGCACCCCGAAGCTGAGGTTGCAAGGAATCGTATCAAGCTGGCGACAAGGCAACCAGCTGCTCAGAAGACGCAGCAAACGACTACTGGTCGTGGGACGCCACTGAACAAGCCTCTTCCCACAACCAACGCTTACCAGCCTCAAAGAACATTCTCTCCTGTTGCGCCAGCCACAGCTCCGAGCCCATACGCTCCTGCGGCTCCTGCTTCGAACTTGTATGCGCCCCCGGCCCCTGCTACCAATCCGTACGCACCTCCGGCTGCTACCACGAATGCATACGCACCTCCGGCCCCTGCTTCGAACCCTTACGCCCCGCCTGGTGCTGCTGCCCCACCACAGCCAACTAACCCATATGCGCCGGTTTCTGGAGGCAGCTATGCTCCCGCAGGATACCAGCCCACGCCGGCACCGTCTTATGGTGCTAAACCCCTAGGTGGTTCGGTTCCTCCGCCACCACGCGCGTCGAATCAATCCCCCGCCACTGTTACCACGTACACTACAGCTACCAACCTCCCTGCTTGGAACGATCTTCCCGAAGGCTTCGCGAAGGCTCCGACACCCCGGAGAGGAACTCCCGCCGGAGCTGCTGCACCTATCAGCTCGCCATTCCCGAACCAGTCCCCGTCAATCGCTCAGGGACCTCCACCACCCGGAGCTCCACCTACTCAGCGGACACCCTCGGTTCCCCCTCCGCCAAAGGGCACTGCTCCACCTCCCCGGGTGACTTCTCCACCATCTACTATCCCCCCCGGACCTACTCCGCCTCCAAACCCTTATGCATCCTTGCCTCAATCCCCTCCTCAGCTAACCCCCGGCCCCATGGGAGCACCGGCGCCAATTGCACGTGGCCCGTCTCCTTACAACGCTCCGCCGTCTATGCCTCCCCCAACTAACCGGTACGCTCCGAGCCCAGCAGCTCAAGCGGCAAACCCACAGCTCCAGGCACGGGGCCCTGTTCCTCCACCTCCACAGGCAGCTGCCTCACCATATGCTCCCCAGCCTCCGGTGGCGAGCCAGTATGCTCCCAGCACACCACCATCGCATCCCCCACCACCAATGCAGCAGGGACCACCTCCAGCCACAGCCTCTAGGCCCGGGACAGCTTCTTCACAACAGAAGGTGACTCCGGCCCCTGCGACTCCTAAGTATCGTAAGTAACTCTGAATTGCCTCACGTCATCCATCTAACGTGTCTAGCACCTGGTGATCGTTCCCATATCTCTGAAGACGCAATGCCTATCTATGAGATCCTTTCGGCGGATATGCAGCGCATCAAGGGCCGTGCGCCTACATCATTCAAGCAACAAGTTGAAGATGCTGATCGGCGGTTGAACCTTCTGTTCGACCACCTGAACAACGGAGATCTACTCAAGCCAAACACCGTTTCTGACATGGCCGACTTGGCCCGTGCCATCCAGGCGCGTGATTACGAAGCGGCACGTGCTATCCACGTGGATATCCTGACAAACAGGACTGACGAATGCGGTCAGTGGATGGTAAGTTTTCCAATACATTTGCATGTCTTGTATTTGATTTGTTCTAACCGGATAAATAGGTTGGTGTGAAGCGTCTCATCAGCATGAGCAAGGCTACCCCATAAAGGGCTACGGCATATAACCAGTGTATGAGGCAATTTTCATGAGTTGTGCGTATGAGAAGAAGGGTCTATGTGTTTCGTGTAGTTGTTGGTCAACGTTCAAGGCCAGTAGTGTGATGTTCTCAGGTATTGGTCTAGAAATTGTTCTTCTTGTCTAAATGTTATTACTATGTTTATTGTTTATTCATGATCCTCGGAATACCAGCAGTAGATCTTACACCAAATTTGTATTTTTCAACGTTAGAACCAGACTTTAAAGCGTTTCAAGCCCCTCGCATACTGCTGTAAAGACAGAAGAAACGCCAAAGCCCTCTTCAAAAGCCGGGTTGTCCGTATAAATTTGTAAGCATCAAATAGCACGGAGTATGTAGAATAATTCAAACTGTGAACAAGCTTCTGAATCTGATAGTTCAGTTGCAGACTAAACCTATCTATTTTGAGAGACCAAAAAGCCTTATACAGATTTATATGAAGTTAAACAAGGAAAAACCTCTTCTTTGATTCAAGAGTTAAGATCATCGCAGACGGCCGTATATAGAAACAATGAGATATAAAGCGGCTTTATTGATATGCGCGGCCTGACGCCTCGGGAACCTACAGCGAAATCAGTATGAAACCTTTCCAGTCATTTCACAGAAATTGTTATCTCACCGGTTAAGCTGCTCTCGAGGCATTTCAGGAATACAGGTATTTAGAGAAAGCAACTCCTACTAGAATAATATATTCGTAACACCTTATGGATAATTGAGAACCTTCGATATAGAGCCATTCTGGAATGATTCCATGCTAGATTATTCTGTACGAAAAGAATCTACTGCTGTTGGGGTGTTGAATACCTGATCACAAAGCTTCGGCACAGTTATTGATTTACTCGGCATGACTTTATAGGATGCGAAGTGTAGTTATATATATACACTAAAAATATATCTACCTCTTATGTGTGACAAACTGTTAAATATGGACCATCGTCAAGGCATACGTTGCAATCGAAGTATAGCAGACATCTTCGATATCATTGTACACAGAATCATTCCTAACGCCATGCTGGTCATTGCTGGAAACCGACACACTCTCCCGTAACCAAGCCAAAGAAAGAAAAGCAAGAAGAAACATATATGTTCACATAATACTGACTTGTCACCTCAAACCAAAGAATTATTCACCCCCCTTTATCTGCCGATACCACTACTGATTCTCGGTCCCCGGCTAGCAGGGAAGTTCCGGGCACTCAACAAAGCTCCCTTGACACCTCTAATTTCAGCCTTGAAGTTGGATATGGCGTCTTCCTCGCCTTTACCCAAGCCAGCCGCGTTTCCGCTGCTGTCAAAGCCGGGCGTACTATAGACCCCGTAGCCGGTCCCCGGGCCATAGCCAGCTTTGCTGTATAGTAGTCCATCGAGGTAATGATTTAGCTCGTTGAGGCTAGTACGAACAGTATCATCGCTCGTACTCGACTGCTTCTCAGTCTCGGAGAATTCTTGGAGATGCGACTTGATGACTTCAAGTCGCTTTACATGTGTATTCACAGCTGCACTGGGGTCGAACGATTCTGCGTCTGCGGTATTCGCAGCTGACGAGGATGAGTTCTCAAGACTGAAATCTTCCGTGGTCTGGACAGCGACGTCACGGTGGAATAGCTCCGCCGGGTCGGATGTGACAGACTCGGTCTCATCATCTGAGTTGGAGCCAGTAGTTTGAGTGTGACGAGCCGTGAGCTGAGGAGGAATGGTTGATACATTTTGCTCCAGCTTTTCGTTCAATTTCTTCAGGTTATCCTGGGCTGTTTCGGCCAGTTCGTGTCGCGCACTTGATAGGTTGGCGATCATGGACTTCACGAGGTATTCGCTTGCACCGTACATAGTAGCTCCTAGGCCTGCAGCGCCATAGACAGTGTAGAGGAGGCTGCGAAGAGACACTAGTGGAGGGGGTTTGGGCTGGTTGACGAGAAATTCCGGGTAAGTAATGATCGGTGGAACGTCACGAGCGGACGAGGATTGCCGATTGCGGATGGTGGTGGCGGCAGGGGAAGAGGATGATTGAGATGTCGAATTAGAAGGCGATGAAGAGGCAGCGTCGCTTGGTGTGTCCTTCGTGGTGCTAATCTCGGTGGTCTTGTTATCGCTCTCGATTGCAGCCGTACTGCTGGTTGCCTCGGAGTTTCGCGACACACCCAGCAGACTGTCAATTTCATCTTGTCGGAGACCCTTAGATTCCAAAAAGGATACCTTGCGGTCTAGCGGTGCGTCGCGCAAGGACTCATCTTCTAAGAACTTGGTCGCTTGTTGTAGAAGATCCGATCGTGAAGCCTCATCGGAGCTCGGCGAAGATGCGGAGGCGGAGTTGGTGGCGGAGGGCCGTTGCCATTCGGGGATTGAAGGGGGTTTGGGCTTAGAATCAGCCATGGTGTGTTAAAAGGGATGAAAGAACGAGTTAAATACAATGAATTGATTCTACCATGAAATCAATCAATTGGAAGAGGAAGAAGTGAGGAAGGCAGGAAAGATAGGCAGTTCGACGACCATGTGAGGGAGAAGTTGCTAGTAAGTAATGCTTTGACCTCTGGCGACCTCGGCTGTCCTCCGGAGAAGGTTGAATCTCGGTATTGTCATGCGTGGTAATGCTGGCCCACATGGCAACCCCGTCTACGGTAGGCGGTCGGGGATTGAGATACCGCCTGGCGGCAGAATTAACGATGAACATGACGGGTTCCGATTGTCTCCCATCGTTCATTTGCGACAGGAATAGACCAACAAGATCATCAGGGACTGTGCGAGTCATTGGTTCGACTGGGTAATATATACATTGATCCTCCAGCAACGATTGGAAATATATACAGAAGCGTCAATTTCGAGACGATTGGGTGGTACGTACCTCACCGATCCGACATTGTCCTTTGTGAGTTTTCCCTTTATTCCCTTTCGTATACATACATGGATCCATGTACTCAGGGCAACAGCCCACCCATTTTACCCGTGGGTTTTATCTACTACTGTACCCCTTTTTTTATTATGATTTATTTTTATCGCATCGCGGCCTTCACTTTTCTCCGATCATATTAAAGTTGTATCCACCCCCCTCGTTCGGTCAGGGATCCCTGTCCACCGCGCACAGAACGGACAGTAATATCCTGTCGGGGTTGCAGGAGAAAAAACGCACCAACGCTGCGTTCACCGCGCTCCCGCCCTTGACTGGTGTATATCTTAGTCCAGAATGTTCCCATTGGTTCTGTCCTTCATGTCGGATGGGAAGTTTCAAGTGGCGTCAAAAGATGTGATAGGGATTGATGGCCTGTGCCTTCCCGAACTGCATCACCACCACTTCTCTGTACTGGCCCACGTAGTCAGTTGGTCATAACTACCGCATGGCTGTTTCCTTGTCCATCAATCATTCCCCTCCTTTCCCCTCTGTATCTCCTCCACGACCGAACTTGCCTCACCGTCAGATGACACAACCATCTCAGATAGCCTTATTGTTGACTATCCTCTGACTACTATTGTCCACCTATACGAGACTAAACCCCCGCCTCATTTTGTGTTTTCCCTGACTGTTCCTGTTTGCATTTTTACAAACTCAGTTCGTTGGTCGATTTTTGAGAGTTCATCTTGTTACCTTTTATACCCTTTGCTCGATCAATTTCCCATCCATACCCCGTATCAAGTCAATCCTGTCGATCGATCATGTCTCTGCGCCGCTCACTTCGCTCCCGCCCTGTGCGGGATGATCCACCAGACTTGGATTCTAACGCAAGTCCCAGAACCCCAGCCAGAGTTACTCGCGCTGTCGCATCTTCATCAGTGACCGTCTTCCGGTCTCCCTCAGACTCTCCGGAGGAGTCAAGGAGATCTATTCGTTTGACTGTCAAGATGCCTTCAAGTAAGCTGCGCGAGGTTACCAGTAGTAATACAAGAAATGGTGCCTCCAGACGCTCCGTCAACGTTTTCACAGAAAACCCCATAGTTACAGGGCCACGGACTAGCCGGCCCAAGAAGAAGCTCGTCGAAGTTGATACGAGCGACGAAGATCTGGACGATCAGGAAGAAGATGAAGTGGACGATGAAGATGCTCCCGGTGAGGACGATGAGGATGCAGACGCAGATGGAGATTTAGACATGGATGATGCTCCTCCGCAACCTCCAGTGTCAAAAAGACACGCCAAATCCGCCGCGTCCAATTCTAAAGCAGTGAAAGGCGTCGAGGCGAAAGAAATGGAACGAGATGCCGATGATGATGATGAAGATGACGAGGAGCTCTCTGATCCTGAATCTGATGCCGAAGGTGAGCCTGACGATCAGGAAGAGAGTGGAATTGGAAACGCCAATGGGGGCGAGGAGGACCTAGATGAGGATGAAGAGGACGAGGAAGATCTCGACAGTGATGATGATACTCCTACTGCCGACCCTGCCCGGATGACCAAACGCCAAAGGGGTAACTTGGGCAACGATTTTTTGCAACTCCCAATGGGTAAGTCTTCTACAAGTCTTGCGAAGCTGTCTTAGGGCAAGTGCCTAACGCAGCACAGAACCACAAGTCAAGAAGCATTTGACCGCAGAAGAGCGCGCCATGCGCCGTGCGGAAATGGCTCGCCGAAGAAAGAACCTTAGCGAAAAGCGAAATGAAGAAGAAAAGGTGCGCACTCTGAAGTCTTGTTTTCCTATTGGATGGCTATCAGGGCCAAAATTATTTTTACTTGTTAAGCAGTGAACACTGACGCAAGAGGACAGATGGATACGATCAATCGGCTTCTACGGAAGCAAGCCCCGAAGAGGCGTGGTCGGATTCCGGCTGCTGAAGCGGCTGAAACAGCCTCTGCAGAGCAACAGACGCATGAATTCGAGAGACTGGACCCAGCTATGGTCAGATGGATTAGTGGACGCGAGGGGAGCAAGGTCATTGTATCAGAGGAATGGCTTGGTGCTCCCGCAGGACGAGTCTTTGGGGAAACACCCTTGGAAAGCAGTGGGCCTAGAAAGCTGGTGGAAGAAGTATAACCGATTAGTTTGGAAGTCAGGTGCAAACGGAACTGGCGTATCTGGAAAAGTCAAGTTTAACACCGTGGGTCTATTTACAATGTCTTGTTAAATGGGATTGGGCTGTATATTGAAGAAGTCTGGTTTGCCCGTTCATCGTCTTACTGTGTATCTAGTGATTGGCATACCCGGTTCAGGGGGAGTTTATATAGGAAATAGGGCTGTTTTCAGTTATGATTGTTGGAAGGTTAACGCTGGTGAAATATGATAAATAATACATGTTTAATACCGAATAATATCTATGAATTGCGAGTAGTTACAAGATTGCAGAGATATTTACTTGTATGTTTGCTCGTAGGCAAACTGAGCCACCACAAACTAGATTCCAAGATCTATTGCTCTTGGGATCATCTTCTTTACCATGCACATACCCTTGATGGTCAACCATGAGGGTTCAATAGCCAATGACCGACTTACTTGTCAGAAAAGGGTGGTAGGTGTTGTTTGACGCGGACCTTTTCCCACTCGCTCTATACGTTCCATGGGAGCCGTTTTCAGAATTTTGAGATTGGGATCTGCTGGAGCGAGCTCTGACAGGTCACTTGTGTACCTGGGGGGCATCGCACTAGGGAAGTGCCACTGAGCCGATATTCTCCCTTGCTTATTTACTTTGGATTCCCGGCCTGGGTGGTTTTTGTATCTGGCGTCACTGGAGCATTCGAGCCTTCGTTTGTGTTCGCAGTAGGGGTCTGAGCGCCGTTAGGGGCTTGTGCTCGCTCTCCTAGTTGGAGTCTGAAAATATCCAACGGCATCGTATCAGTTCATGGAAGGGGCGAAGGACAGGCTATCCTCAATGTAGGTAAAGCGACATACCGCTGGAAACCTGCTTTCTCCGCCTGCAGATCCTTCAGTAAAGGTTGGAAGGTGTAATAGCCTGCAGTGCAGGAGCGACGTTAGTGGAGGCTCTCTGCATTCTGAACAGTACCGACCTGAAAAGACTCCCACTCCAATGGCTACAAGCGCCGGAATCCAGTTTCGACTCATAGTGTTATCAGATGGAAATTGTGGAACAGAAAATGTCTAGCACAATTCCTTTGCTTTGAGGAAGATCGTTTCTCGGGAAACAAATGAAGCCAAGGAGGATGTCCGGAGTAGGAAGTCATTAACAGTTTTACCGCATCAATCGCCAAAGTTCCGCCATGAATAATCTCCGTCACGTCTCCCCACATTTTCAACGCGTCTTCCCGACATCCACTCTTAAGTCATTCTCAATTGACCACCACTTATTGGTAATTAATCCCTTCAAACAGATTTTATGTTAGTGGTGATATCTATCTCCAATTAGTATTTGGGGGCACGGAGATCCCTTGTTTACAGCGTCCGCCTACGAAGTAATGGGGTATTAGGGAGATGGGCCATCAGCGCCAAGGAAGCAAATGGAATCATGGCGGGAACGAGGGTTTGTACCGGACTCAGACGAGGATGATGGGTTGGACAGCCCGGAAAAAGTGAACCAGGATCTCGATGGTAGTGACGATGAGCTTGGAGCATCCCCGACACCCGATACGCTGGGTACGACTCCCCAGGCCCCCGAGGGTAAAGACACCAAGGAAGAGAGCCACCATAGCTCCCAAGGCGGCATTGTTGAAAATTTCCGACCTGTCATATCCAGTCCAGATGTTGATAATGTGCCTGTCCAGGCAAATGAGGAAGCGAAGTCTTTGGCTAAAGAGGTGCCCGACAAGCAAGCTAGGGATATCGCTACAGAACCGCTATCAGAAGACTTCGATGATGAGGTTGCCACGCCTACGAGAAAGGCGCATCCATCCCCGACTCTATCCGCTACTCCAAGACCAAGGCCAAGCCCACCGTCGACCCCGCTAAGAGAGCAATCCGAAGACATATGGGAGGTACAGAGCTCTTCACCAGACGAACTACAGCTGGTCGATCTGATTTCCCGGAGGTCGATCGGCCTTCATTCGAAAGCGCCAGGCACTGGCGAGCAACAGAAGGATAACGAAAATGCCGACCCTTCGCCTTTATCTTCACCACTGTCGTCCCTCCACTCTTCGACATTGGGTGAAGGTGATGAACATGATCAACAGAATACAGGGAATACAGAGAGTCCACCGCCGGAGAGCAACCTAGATGCGTTGCTTCCGCCTCTTGAAATCCCAGAAGATATACTGCGAGAGATGTCTCAACCAGCACGAAGGTCTTTACGGCAGCGCAATCCCATCCAATTACACCCGTATCTTTTGGAGAATGCGAAATACCAAAAGCTTATGAAGGCAAGAGGGATTAAACCAGTACCCGCCGCTCAATACCAGCAAGCAATGCAGGCGGCGGCTGAAGGCCAAGGACAGAGCTTTGATAGCACCCTGCCACCTTCGAGCAGCCCTACTGCGGACTTCGAGTTTGCACCATCGTCTCCGCCGGAAAGAAATTCTATCTCTACAGGAAAAGCACCTCAAGATCTTCATGGAAGTCAACCGCATTCGCTCCATCAGGACCTATCTGAGAACGAGATCAGAGGGCCTAAGAGGCGTAAAGTGTCAAGGCCAGACGATCATCGGAACTTATTACGCCACCAGCCCCGGCCTACAGTGGTAATAACCAACCGTGCATCTCCTATCAACTTGAACAGTAGCTTGGCTCGTGACATACTGCCCAGTCCGCCACGCTCTGGAAGTAACTCCTCCCCGCAGGCCCTATGGAATCCCGCTGAGTTTCGGTTCCCTCGTGGGTTCACGCCGCCTACGTTAAACACACCTAATACAGCCCCGAGACGGGAAGGGCGAGATGCCACTACAACAGCCTACGGGTCCAGATCTGACGTTGATGGAGAGCCTGTTGATGTTCGGTCGACAGCCTCTCAACATTCTCATTCCGCCTCGGAGAATGATGGAGAGGATGAAGAAGGAGAGGAGCCTGAAGAGGACGTTCGTGAACTTCAACGTAGAATCAAAGGTGTACTTCCGGCGTCGTGGCTGCGGTTAGACCAACAGAGACAAAAGGATGCACAGCTGAGTTCTACACAGCGAAATCGCGATAAGAATTCTAGGATAGAAAACGCCAAGGGTGTCGCTAAAAAGATAATTAAGAGAACTGGCCCCTCAACTTCGTCAAACCCGGTCGAGCATTTGGCATCACTGAGAGATCTTGCCGAGTCTGATGGTAGTGATACGGATGAAGATGACCGCAATGGGGGTCAAACCAATGCGCGACAGATACTAGCCAACTTGGTTGGATTCGATGACACATTCCTAGCGGAAGATATGGGCGAGGACATTCCAGAAGACAATCGCATCGATTATATGTTTCCATCAGCAACACGTGAAAATACAGCTCCTCGAACCCAAAAGGGAGGCCAAAAACGACAAAGGCCTGAGAGCCATTTTGCTCGTTCTGACAGCCATCCTAAGCGGCCTCGCCTTAAGAAACAAGCTAGGCTTACGGATCCCATCTACAGGCGGGAAAAAAAGAAATATCCCTCACACACTCCTCCGAAGCTTGGTATATTGGATGCTCCCGATGTTGCTTCTCGGCCTCGAAACGAGCAGCCACAGTTCCTCAGAGTCGCTGCTCGCAAAGCACGGTCTCGTCAGGATAAAGGCAGACGAAGCCCTTCAAACAAAGTCATCAAAATGAGTTCAGCTCTAGACACAGAAGATGCTAACACATCGTTACGCGAATGGCGCGCCGGGCGTATTCGGCAGTCGAAGTTGCCCAGGGCTCAAGCAAAGGCCCCCAGGCGACCACCATTGGCGGATCTTTCTTCAAACAAGAAAGTTGGACCCAGAAATCTTGGATCTGGGGAAATAAACAAAGACCACCATAGCACGGCTGGACCAGCGACACGACCGGACGATATCAACGTCGTCCGGAGTCAAACGCCAGATCCAGAAGCCCCACCACCCACTACAGCGCTCCCCACTTCGAAAAAGCCTATGCAGCGTATTCAGTATGGCAACAACTGGTTTGTCCGGAGAAACGTTGTCGTTTCCTCCCTAAAAAGAAACGATCCAAGACCTGTCGGTTTAGAAATGGCGAGTCTTAACGTTTCCCGAGCGCCATCCTTTCAAAGGTCACTTTCCCTACTCAATCAAAATGCTAGGCAAAAACGCTTACCCGAGACCGTGGACCGAAATATAATATTGAATCGATTTCTCGTCGACAGTAGCCAAGCAGCTGTCCATGCTAAGTCACGCGGAAGCACCTTCACGCGCGAGTCGAACGATGTGAGCGTATCGCTCCCAAAGCGTCCAGTTCAAATCAAGCGGAAGTTGAAGAAACGCACTCCCATGAGATTGGATGTTAGCACTGCTGAGGACACGAATCCACTTATCCTGTCCGCAGAGCTAGACCCTCCTCGGGTGCAAGGGGAAGATGCAAACCCCAGTCAAGGAGTCTCGGACGGACTAAGTGGTTTTCAACGCTCGTACTCTACGGATTTTGGCATCACTCCTCTGGGCCTAGGAACCTTTTTCCATGAATCTTCGTTTATTGGAAGTGGGGAATTTCACCGCTCGCTTGAGCTCGGCAAGCGTAACCTTGATCAAGAAACTGGCATTTTCACTGCGAATGTTGGGGATCGAACTTTTCGGTGGGGACCTTGGAATGATGCTGTGTCCTCTGAACTTGGCATTGCATTTGATACCATGCTTGAGGAAATGGAAAAGAATGACACAATGTCCACTGAGGCGGCCCTTGAAAACGCATCCAATCGCACCTACATTATCTACAGGACCCTGGTCAAGTACGTCACGGAAACTCTGACGTTCATCGATCCTATCGATAGAACAGGCTTTATAACGAGGGCCTATGTGCTTATTTCCAAGGTCAATGATAATTTAACTGCATTGGTCTCGGCGACAGCTCGAGGGACAGAGCATCGTACGAAAATTGCTTCCTACAATGTCGTATTCGCCAACTTAACCTATCAGATAGCTTGTCATACCCTCGTCAATGGCAGCGTAAAGGAAGAAGTCTTGGAACTTGTGAAGTCAGTTTCTAGACAAGCCTTTACAGCCATTTCGGACTCAGTAGGGAAAATCAATATTCGCAAATTCCTCGAAGATAACAAGGTGTGCGAACAACGCGATAAAGGGGTCCGAGACGAATACCCAGCCGTTGAGGCCTACGTCATTGTTCAGCACATACTGTACAGTACGGAAAAGCTGAAGGGCTGCTTTGAAGGGCTCATTGCCGACTCTTTGTTATCAACCGGAGATCTGAGCAATACAAAGGATATCGATCACTTAGAAAGCAGGTGGCATTGGCTATTAACTACCCTACCGTTGGGCGAAATTGACGCTCTTGGAATCGCCCGAATTGGATCACGCTTCAGAGGAACTTGCAACAACTGGACAATAGTAAAACATTTTCTGTGCCCTGTTTTGGAAAGTTACGAGCCTAATACTTCAGCCTCTATCTCCTACAATACTTATTGCCGAACCCTGTTTCACAGATGCTTCCTTCTTATCAATGGCTGGGGGTGGAGGGACTGCAAACTAATCTTAGATACGCTCTACGATTTCTTTGCGAGGAACACCTTGTATAATCTGAAACAAGAAGAGAATTATACGTCTCCCTCGTTTTTAGATGAGCTCGACCACAACCCATCCATTGACGTCACGCCAAGCGACCCATGCTTCCATATCTTTTTGAAGCTCATCGCAAGTGGCTTGCGTTTTCTGTCCAAGCTATATGATAAGAAGAAAGTGCGGAATTTCGCTTGGCGCCTATTGCCAAATCACGGCAGAGTATATCCAAAAGAACAGCCTATTCACCAGGCAGATTTGGATGCTCTACGAAACCACCACGATCTGCTCTGCACTTTATACTTCGCAGTCCCAGATGGGTGCCGACCTCGATTAGAGGCGATAAAGAACCTTGTGCATCCTGCCAACTCCCACCGCGAAACTTGCAATATAAGCATCCGATCATGGGCTAGACTTGTGCGCTTCAAGTTGTCCACAGATGAGGATGTATCTGGGTTAGAAGCATTTGCTGATTGGCATAGTTACTTCGTTAGTGAATTCATCAAACAGCACATGCTAGCTCGAAGGGAGATAGAAGCGCAAAACACAAAGGACAATCAATTTTCTCACCAGCTGATCGAACGGACGATTTCACAGAATCAGAGACAGATCGAGTCTTTACTGAAAACTGCCCTGAGTAGCTTACAAAACGCTATTCAATCAGCCCCAACACTCGAGCACGCTCACAGACTAATTTCTAAATCACCTATAGGTATGGTATTGGGGCTCTTCAACTCTAGGCTTGCTCGTGTCAATACTACGGTGTCAGAGGCTCTACAGATGTTAAAGGCCTATGTTCACAAGTGCAACTCCGTCTCTACTACTGGATCAGCAAACCCACCAGCGCCAGTGGATGAAGACAGCCAAGAGTATGGTGATTGGGCCGACATCGAGGCAATGTACGGTGATGAGTTTTCTCCTGCGACCCACCCTCAAGGAATCGAATACGTGGAGAAAGCTCTTCACCCAGCAGTATCCCAGCTTGTATCTAATTGTTTTGGTGAGGATCACTGCCCGGAAGACGCAATCCTTCTAAGTGTCGTCGATTGTTGGACTTCTATCGCCCAAGTGCTTGTGAAAAATAGATTTCGGCATTGGGACAATTATCTTAGCCTTTACGACGGTGATTCCTGGGCGGGGCTTCGAAAGACAGTGCAAACTAGAAAGTTCACACCTAAGTTCCTGGCAAGCTGCATTGAAAAAGATGCTCGATTCATATCTGAATGCAAGATGCAAGTCCTCGGGATGTGGATGTCGAGCTTAGTTGAGCGGGTATCGATGTTGAAATTCCAGCACTCTTTGACTGAGGCGTTGTTGAATTGCGATCCGACCAATACTCTGTTGCAGAATTTACCCTTCTCTGTGGATAGAAAGCATGGTCGATACTCAATTACGCTGGAAGAACTCAGTCAACGTCGGTTGTCTTTAATATCAAGTCTACTGTCAAACATGCGCGCGCACATCCAAGACCTGGAGATTGCAGCAAGTAAAACGCTTTCAACTGAAAAGCAAGAGTACCGTGAACTTATCCAGACAATGATGTCCTCAATGAAAGCAAACTACCAGGAGCTAGGTAGCAGCGCAGCAAGTGCACAAGGAGTTTATGTGGACTTTGTACACCGGATTGTCGGGTTCTTACAGCAACATACGAGGGATATCTGCCCCATCGACCCGTTCTTTACCGATCCGACCTCGTTTCCTTTGCCTTCAACAGATCCGACGTACATCGTTGCACGATTGAAGGGCTACGAGCCGAAGCTCTCATCTGAAAAGGTCGCAAAAACCCTGATCATGTTCATACAGGGCATTTCGGAGCGAGCCGCTATAGACGGTCAGCAGGTCTACCTTGTCGACCAGTTACAGACTTCCATAGCACATACTTATGAAGTGGGAGACCCGGCTAGGCCAACCCTGAGGGCTACCCTGTTGCAATCCGTGTTTCCAGCCTATCTTCAGACGGCTTTCAGCAACCCTGGTGCGTGGCTGTTGAGTCAACCGATCATACAGACCATATCGCACACTTTCAAAGAATTACTCTTCCATATAGATACCACAGATACGAACTGCGTTGCATCAGTTGTGGGTATTTTCAGCTCAGTCTTTCAGTCCTCATATCATGCTCTGCACAACATCATCGACAATATCAACATGCTCAAAGAACCACCAGTAGTAATCACAGTTGCTTCTTTTATCGAAATGATAACATCGTCCCTGCGAGTCGTGGACTACATTGATCGAGCTACCGACGCGGGCGAGAACATCATAGCCCAGATACAAGCATTCCGCCAGTTCATCCTGTTTAGCACATCATTCCTACATGACCAGCTACTCATAACCGATCCCGAAAACATCCCTCACCCGACTAACATCTTCACATCCGAAAGCACGCCTACCAACGCCCCAGCATTCTTCAACGAGATTCGCATCTCCGCAACGCGCGAACTCCAGACCTACATCAACGAGAGCTGGTCCAGACACCAAGGCAAATACTACTTCACTCGGCGTGGCGGCCACCAACCGCAGGAGGTCAACCTCGAGCCATCCGTGGCTGCGAATTTGGAAAATTTCCCCTTGGCAATATTCGACGATGCTGCTCGGAAATTCTTGGATACGCTACGGGCTCTTGACTCATTTGACACTTTCCATTAGTGTGCATTCCACATCCACCACTATCTAATGAGGCTAATTATGGCGTATTTTGTTAATAAGAGGCGTATGTGGTTTGCTTGGTACGGTCAGCACATGGTGTTTTTGGGGTTGGATGGAATTGATGAACTACCGAAATCATATCAGAACTCATAGCATGAACCACGTATGTATGTACTTTAGTGTTTGTTTGTTTGTATGATTGATTGGATAAAAGGGAGCGCATTCAATGAATTGATTCATGACCACTTTCATTCGTCAAGCATGGCGTCCAAAACATGCGTCTTTGGTGTTTATGCAAAGAGATCAAGCGCAATATACATACACGTAGAGGAACATTCAAGGGGTAGGATCATACTTCTGACGTCACGTCAATCATACAAATCCCAGATATTATCAATAGTACACTGATAGATGTCGACATTCACAAAAAAGAAAAGTAGAGGTGGGGAGAGAGTGCGTCGTTCGTTGCCCATAACATGACAGCATGCAAATAAACTAGGTAACGGAAATAGTAAAAGATGAAAAGAAAAAGAACAAAAAGAGAGAGACCGTACCCCGGAAATCGACAGAGAGATCAAATCTACTTCCCTGCATTCTCGGTATTCACAGCACCGCTCACTTCCCCTTGAGCGCTATGGCTTGAGCGCCGATGGAAAGGGTGCGGGTGGAACCCCGAGAAATGTAGCACCTTGCGGACTGCACCGACGACGCCTGATCTCCTCTTCGACTCTGGAGATGACGGTTGTCCGTCCTCGGCGGTCTTGGGCACCGTCGCCGTATCTTGGAGCACGAGGTTGGTGGTAGCTGGTTTGGGCGGCCATTGGCCATCTGCTTTCCAGCCTTGGACCATTGCCTTCGTGACGTCGGCCAGGTTGATCGGGACCGTGGGGGTTAGGCCCTGCACGACGACCTTTGAGTAGATGGAGGGGTACATAGCGGGTGTAATCGAGGCTCGGATAGGGTTAGAGGCGGAGATCAGCGAGGGTACGACGGGTACGTAGGGGTCTTCAGAACCCTGGTGAGCCTTTTTAGATGCAGTCGCGGTGGCTGCAGCGGTGGCGGGTGCAGGAGCGGGCGTCGCAGCATTCGCGACGGCGTCCGTCGCATCATCTGCCACCGTTTGTTGCAGAGCAATCTCCGGCTCTGTGACCCCCGTTTCAGTAGACTCCTTCTGATCTTCACCGTGCAGGGGCGGAGCAGACACCGACGACGGACCCAATTCCTCCTTCTCCGCAACAGAAAGGGAAGCCTCAGTCCTCGTCGCGAGATCCGCCTCATCCCGCGAAGAAGACGAAGCCGGCCTCGAAAAAGCAGACCCAGAAGACTCACCCTGGTCGCGTGTCTCCTCGGTAATGGTCGTCGCCTCCGCCAGAGCCTGTGCCTGCTTCAGCTGCCTCCGCGCAACAATCTCCTCCCTCGATTTTGCGCAGGTCCACGCATCCCGCCGCTCCACCCAAGTCCTCAGCCCCTCATTCCATTGCATCTCCTCCTCCATCTGCCTGCGCCGCTTGCGCCTCCGCTCGGTCCTCTCGTCCCCCGCCTGCGACAAAACCTGACTCTCAATCTGCGCAGAGTCGTACCCGCTAGGCGGACTGGTGATCGTAGGCGAAGAAAGTGGCTCCAGCTCCGATGCGGAGCTGTCATATGTGCGTAGTCGCCATGCTGTGATTTCTTGCTCCGGTGGCGTGGGGGTTGCAGATGCAGGTGCGCCCGCGTCGGTGGAGGGCTTGAAGGTCCAGTCGTTGCGGACGATTTCGCGGACGTAGAGTTTTGCTTCGCGAATTGCGGAGTCGCGAGCTTCGGTGGCCATTTTTAATGTATTTTCTGTGGAGAAATTCTGTGCGTGTGGAGGTTTGTGTTGGTGGTTTAGCGGGTGGCCGTGTTGTGAGGGGTAAGAGGTCGTATGGAGTGTTGCGTGAGGAGAAAATGAAGTGGGCCGTGTAAGGATATTGGGTTGTTGATGGTGATTCTAATCGTAATAAGTAGTAGATTGTAAGACTCTTTTCTCTAAGATCCCTCTTCTTGATCCCCGCGAAGTGACTCTCTCGAGAGGGGGTGAGAAGAGCGAGTTGGTCGGGTGATGGTTGCGTCGACAAAAAAGGCGGAGATTTACTCGTCGATGTCATCGCCGATTTTTGTTCTGCGGATCTGATAGGGCTGGGGAAACCAACTAGTATCAGCCACCGTTGCTCTTCATTTGGACGAGGATGGATAGTATACAATCCAACAAATTATATGTCACTTTTCAGCCTATGGTATGTATTGATACAGGTTTATCATATCGCTAATAGTATACAAGTCGTCGCGTGAGATCCCAAATCCCATTGTCGCAAGAATGAACACCAATCCCTCTAAAATGTTCCCATATTGTAGTCATGTCATGTCCGTACGCGTGCAGCATCGGAACTAGCCTCCTCGGTGCTAACAGGCGTGAATCCCCATCCAGGGCTCTTCTTACGCCGACTCTTGCGGTCGCCGTACTGCTCGTCGAACTTGCGGATCGCCGAGAGTGACGACATGTCCTCGCTGATGGAGGCGCTGATCTCCTCCATTCCACGCTCGAAATGCTTCCGGGTCAGCGTGCGTCTTTCTGGGTATTGGTAGGGCTCGTCGCCCTGGTGCTGAGCCGCCAGGTCATTCTCCTCCCGGACGCAGGCTAGAGCCGCGGCGACAGAAAGGTTCTTCAAATCGGATCCAGAGTAGAGTTGAGTGCGGCGAGCAAGCTCGGCAAGGTCAACAGAACTATCGAGATTCTCTTCCTTCAGGTGGATCTTCAGGATGGCCAGCCGATCTTCTTCAAGGGGGAGATCCACGAGCAGTCGTCTCGGGAGACGCCGGAGAACGGCATCATCGAGATCAAATGGTCGGTTGGTGGCAACCATAATGAAAGCTGACAAGTCATTCATCCCGTCCCATTCCCGCAAAAATTGGTTAATGAGCTCCCGATGGGATGTGCGACTGCTGGCTCCGGTTCGCGAGCAGAAGATAGCATCAGCTTCATCAATGAATACAACACATGGGCTAAGCTTCTTGGCCAATGTGAAGATGGCCTTGACATTCTTCTCACCCTCACCGACATACATGTCATAGACCTCGGAACCGCTAACCTCGAGGACAGTAGCTCCGCTCTCGCGAGCTACGGCTTTGGCAAGGAGAGTCTTACCGGTGCCGGGAGGCCCATACAGTAGTAGGCCGGGAATCTTATCCGTAGCAAGAACACCATAGGTAAAAGCTTCCGGGCGAATGAGAGAAAGCGAGGTGAGTGTCTTCAGGGCATCAATGGTCTCTGGGGGGACTTGGACATCAGAGAACGTAGTACGTATGCTTTTGGCGTCCACAACCCCACTCAGCAACTTCTTCTCATGGGAATTGCAGGTTTTGCGTAATGAACTCAACAGCCGCTCCCGATCATTACCAGTCTCTGTGCTCTTCATTTTGGGTGATTTCTCTTGCATCCAGTCATTCTTAATGCGATCTGTTCTTTGCATCATTTCGATTCCCTTCTGGATGTGCTGGAAACCAAAGAGTTCGTCGGGGCCAAGACTTCCGAGTGCAAGTGTTGTGGCCCAATGCACCTGGCTGTAGGGCCAATACCGTTCTTCAAGCCCAGACTCTTTAACGATGGACGCATCAAGTGGCCAAGCACGGCTGCCGAATATGTCGTCTTCGAAGGCTGAAGGGTCCCCCAGCCGTGTCCGGAGCATATCTTGAACATGGCGGATGTTGATATCCAAGGTTCGTTTTTTCCGATCATCCGCGAAAACTTTCTCTGCTGCTTCCAATCCCATGGCAGGTGTTATGACAAGCATTTGTGAGAATTGATCATCAAATGCATTTTGCATTAGTCTTGAAACATCCGATTCTGAAGCGGCGTCTTGCGATGCAGTTCCAACAAATAGAACACGAGACCCATTCTTTCTATGGTCTTGAATAGCTTTTTGCAATAAGTAAATGAATCTAGCTCCTTCACGAGTAGCCTGTATTTCTCCATAGTCCTGAATCTGTACAATCACATCACGGACAGGTGTTCTGTTTTCAGAGCTTTTAGATTCTGCAGGCTTGTCCAAAGGTAGTTCGGCGGCTGACTTCCGTCTTGGTCCACCAGCGGAGGAAATGAGCTCATTGATCAGTTTGAGCCGCCGGTCCTCTGCTCGATCTGTCGGGTTTGATGATGCTGCCGAGCCATCTACAGGTCCATTGAACGCAGAGACTAACGATTTCAAGCCAAGTATACCGGGAAGAGGAATGTCGCCTGCCTCTCGGGAACTCTCGATTGTGATAAACTTGGGGCCCTTCAGACCGGATCGCAAACTGCGCGGAGAGATCTCAATCTCAGCTTCATCATCTCCTTCACCCATGCTATCGTCATGCCAGGACTCCGAAGCCGTTGGACGGTATACATCATAGCCTAGAGATCTAATAGGCGAGGTCGTGCCGACATCCTCCAGGTCCTGTTCACTGCATAGTTGCGCAATATCTTGAGCATTGAGCGTCACCACGTCAGCACCAAGTTCCTGCGCTAGCCTTTTTACAACCGCATCTAGGAACAAAATGCCATCCGCACCAGGGTACTGAAGAACGAGATGGGACTTTCGTGCCGAAGGTTCTTTCGCATATTTTGCAGGGGGTAGTCGTAAGCCCGCCTTCGCAGATGCGCATAGCTCCTCCCACAACGCCTCGGTCAAAGCGTACCGCTCCCCGGTGTCGGGCACACCACTAGATTCCGACGGCTCTCCACTGCCACTACCGCCATGGGCCATGCCATCAGTTGTTTCCTTGACCTTCTCCGGCTCCGGTTTGCTTATCTTGACTTGTTGCGGAAGAACTGAGGCGGCATGGCCTTCGCCTCCATTGAACACGGTATTCCGCTCATAAAACCACGAAGGAACAGTTGCAGTCGGCGCAGCCCATCCCTTGAGCGTTTTTCTGTTTCTCAACGCTCTTCGCACGGCCGACCCATATGGCCTTGACTCCTTTTTCCCGGCGCTCTCTGCGGAGGGCGATGTAATTGACGAGGCATCATGTCCGGGTACTGTTTGTTCGGCATTTATAGTCGGAATATCACTGGTAAGACTTGCCGGAGAGGAGCCGCGTGCATCTTCGGGGTCTGAGGGCACTGATGATTGCCACCCTCGAGAAAGATGGAATCGACGCGGAGTCGAGCCGACAACTGCGGGATATCGGCGGTGCGCAATAAATCGGCAGGGTCGTGCAACAGACGAAAGCAGCCTGCCTCGCTGCATTGACGAATACATCCAGGACAATATTTGCCACCGGATTTAATAAATGCTGGATCTGCTCCGACCGCAGGCAGCAAATGGTTGCATCAATCGAGTCGTCAGGGGAAACAACAGGTCAATAACTGCTCCTTTCGGGCGGTCGCCGGAGTTTGATATAAATCATGTGATCTGTACGTAGATCTTATCGATGCTTAGTCATTGCAACCCTAATGCTTTGTTTAATTCTACGCCAGTCTATATAGCAATAGGTAGAAGGATGTATCGCTGTTTTCTGTATTCTTGGGATACTCGCAAATTATCTACCTTCGCTCAAAATCATACCTCCAAGAAAGAACTGGGATAAGATTAATTAGAATACCTTTGTTCAGCACATTTTATACAAAATGTTCTTGCTGAAGCCGATACTGTTTTACTACCTTCAGGATTTTTTTTTTTTTTTCGAGAATACCAAAATATGAGAAGCTATAGAAGAAGTCCAAATACAAGTCAATAGTTCTTAGTCAGCAGATAGACTTTCCAACACTTGTTGGCCCTTTTCATCCAAGTTCGGGAACTTTCGTAACTGACAGAGATCCATCCAGAAGTCTTTCGCATCACGATGTCCGTCACCATGTGCCTCCATACGCTGTTGTAGCAACCTTTTCCACTCAGCATCATCCTCAGTCCATCCCCACGAAGCCGAGACGTATTCATACCATACAGGGTAGTAGGCGGCAAATTCCCAATCGAGTATTCCGACCAACGCCCCGTCTCTAACGATAAGGTTGCCCAGATTGAGATCACAGTGGGTGAGAACATAGGGTTCACACTTCGGTAAACGCTTCTTCAAATTCTCCAACACTTCTTACCGGTGGATGACGAAGCATAATAGTAATCGCATTCCAAAGTTCGAGGTCAGAGTGGAAACGTCCATGGGGCGCACGGTCCGGAAAGAGTAGCGCTGGCTCACATGGGCCATGATCAACTGTTTGTATTGACTCCGACGTAAGGGACCGTAGCTTCTTGCGGACTTGGACAACTTGGTCTGCGATAGCTGTCTTCTGGGACTCTGATAGTGTAGGCCACGCTTGTTCGAGTGTTTTTCCCTTTATTCGTTCTTGGAGCACAAAATACCGCCCGTCGCTATCAACCCAGTCACGTATAAGTTTTGGAGCAGGGATATCAGGGTACTTCAAAATGTGATCCAGCGTTTTCACTTCTTTTTTTTGGGCCCTCATCAGGGCGCTCTTTCAGGATTATGTCTGACCCAATTGACCAGACTCCGCGTCGGCTCGCGCCATAGAAGAGTTTGACATGGCTCGAATAACAACATTGCTCCTGCTGTTCCAATGTCCAACCACAGGCAACGCAGCCCTTGGCCGGGTCCTCCTCCATAATGAAAATGGGCGAAGAAGAGGATGAAATCCCTCTGTCTGCTCAGATGGAGTCAATATTTACGAATTTAAGGGACAGCTCACCGCTCACGTAAGGCTCCTCAATTAGGATTGAATGTATAGCAGATAGATATTTTAGAAAGTTGCATAATCCTGAAAAGGGGAACCTACCAGTTATTGGCCTGATGTCGTGCTCTATCCTCTGAATTGACAGAAAAGGAACTTTGTACAACTCTGAAGGCAGGGAAGATTGTGTACTCGAGACGGGCTGTTTCCTATTAGTTGGCAAAAGCCGCGTCCCGTGAATCGCTGCCCGACACATTTGGTACTGCGATCCAAAAGTCATAAATCTACAGGTTCTGAAACTCTCTGTTTATGCACGCGTGCAGAAGTTTGCCATTCACAGGTCCCCAAAATTACTTCTCATTGGTTGGCAGTAGAAGTGACGGACTGTACGGGCAGTACATTCCTTTATCTAAAGTAAGCCTCATATCGTTCAATTTACCTCTATTCTACAAGCCGTTCTACCGTATAAGTAGGCGCCCTCAACCCAGAAATGCAAGAGGCATTCACATTTTCTTAAATATGCCAAGCAATACTACTCAAGTACATATTGAACAAACCTCCATATCGAAGATAAAGTGCCCAAAGTGTGAAAAATGTGGTGCAGAGGTCCCAGGATCTCAGTGACGTAACGAATCCTTCCCGATATACTCTACTTCATAGAAGCTGATGTTTATAGCAGTTCCTGGACCTTGGTGGGCACCTAAGGCTGTTCCACGCACGATCGATACCTATCTACCTAGCTGGCTTTTAGGGTATGGTGCCGATAGAAAGAGATATCGGGGCTATTACCGAGCAGTCGCTCATTTACTTCCAGTCAACTATAAGTTGTTGATTACTTTTGTTCTTGGAATATTTTATCATATAGTTCATTCATGCCAGCAACAGACAACAGTAACAAATTGCGGTCATAAGGACCTGATACCAATTTGTATTTTTTACTGAAGTTAGAAACTATTTGTGAATTCGGTATTTGCTACATAGCGGTCAGGTGGAAAGATATGTTATATAGACAGCCGGACCAAGTCGGGCATCAATCGCCTATTTTAATCGCCAGAATTCTAATATCCTAATACTCCTTATAACTATCTCAAACACCATTACGGACTAGCCATTTCATTTTCATGTTTATCGAATTATCCCGCTTACACAAGAAGACCTTACTCAATCGGTTGAAGATATTATCAGGCTGCGTGGGTGGGGGTAACAACGATTCTCTTCATAATGACTGTCAAACAAAGGTAGAGAGTCTTGACCGTGGCAATCATGCAAATCCCGAAGAGTCTCTGCAATTGTTTCATCCGGCTCCCGCTTTCTGAAAATTGTGGGCTGTCTTTTCGATAGCCGAAGGACGTAGACAGGAACTATTGTCTTGCATTCATGAGCAGTTTCATAGTTATAATCGTTATTATTGAGGTTGAGTACAAAATAGGAGTGTTTTCCGCGGTAGATTGTGGTAGCGATAAAAAGAGTTGTATTGTATGGATGGTGTTTTTTTGAGGCATTCCTCGGTCTCTGAAACTAATGGATATATGGATGCTAAATAATCTTCGGGTCAAGAATACTAGTTGGAGTATCACCGAGTATTCGTATTGTGGCTGAACCGACATTGACGTCTTGTAAAAATTTAGAAAGGACCACCCGGATTTGGCGAATGATATACTCGCGAATCTCTTGGGTTGAGCCGTTCATGGTGGGTGTGATGAGAGAGTGAACATTGATGGCCTTCTATCTGAGATACCTGGATGGAGGGAGGCATTTAAAGGGATGCCCATACCCTTCGACAGAAGGGTTAATAATTGTCCGTGTCCCCCAGGCAACCTACGCACTGTGATGCCAAGCGGCAGTGAACTTTAGAGGATATATGCCTGGGTTTAGATGTGACTAGGGTCAATAATCTGGAAAGGAACTGAGCGATGTGCTGGCCAGTTTTCCAATTGCACTAATGACAAGATTAGATTTCTTCGGATGGTACTAGTAGTCAATGGAAGAAGGAGGAGTGACTATATCCTAGGAATATAGATGCAATGAAGGGCTGGTTATCCATGGCTTTGTATACGATATTAATAGCCACCCTCCTTGGTGTTTGGTTATTGGTATATCTACCCTTCAAGATGTGGTTATATAGGCCATAATAAGGTCATGGACGATTCACAATGGCGACTGTCTGTCAAGGTGGTCATAGTGGCTCTAGAAACTATATGGAGTATCTGCCTCCTCTGGGATGAATGCCGTCTGTGGCTTTTAACAGCTTTTTCGAGATCTTTATCATTTTTGGACAGATAAGGTGACAAAGGCTGTTGAGGGATATAGCGAGAAGGTTTATGATTAGCTGCGCTGTGACGAATGATCTCGGGCCCCTCTATTTGCAATGGGTCTCTTGGCCCTTATTTCTTTTGATTGAATAGGTTTTTCTAGATTGCAGTGGTCGTTCTAGTAGTGGAGTTACGGTTTCTGATTGTGAACTGTATCCACCACGTTGGTGCACTCTCAGTTGCTCATAGTTCCGCGATGGTGATCCGACTGTGATTAACAGAGGAGTTCAAGAGTATAAAAGAATAAGGTAATATCGAAGAATCTTGTTGTTGTTCGAGTTTCAGCACGTAGAAGACGGATTTTATACCAAGTGCCATATGCAACCAGTTACTAAGATAATCTTAGTTAGTACCAGGACTGAATACTCGATATTTTACCCAGGATGAGATATTTTGCTATTGTTTCATCTTTATGTATACGACTTAAGTTAATATAGAAATTAGTGGGTATGTTAGAGATGCACACACTCCAACTACTATTTGTAGCGTTTTGTGGAATCAATATTCTGCTTGTCGACGGTTTCTTTGTCTGTTAAGCTTATTCACCCGCAGCACAGAGGGCGAGATTTGGAAAAATAGATAATGTATAGTAGTACAAGACTTTATAAGTGGGATAACTCAAGTAGAGGACAGAGAACTGAGATGGTGTGGTAATGAGTGCTGGAGGTGTTAGAATCTTTGTTATATAGTCAACGGTAAGAGTATGTATAATAATAAATCCAGCCATGCTAATTGATACAGTCACTGGATATTGTAGTTAATATACCAACTATCAGAAAAGCTAGATTACCTATATCACTGAGGTGAATATTTAGCCATTGCTGGCCGGCAGATAGTACGAATAAAGAATATTCGCACGATTTATTATGGCTTAACATGTCTGGGGTGGGAATACTATCAGAATTATAAAGATGTACGACGGTATGCGCTATGTTTTTGTTGTACTATGTATGCCCCATGACAGGCTGTACAATTGTGTTAATTCGATTAACAAGTTTCAAGAGTTCGATGAAAGGTTAATGATATGGTGCAGTCCACTCCCATTCTACCTGAAATTGCTATAATCTACGCCCAGAGATAATGTATTAGAATAGTAAGTAGTAATTGCTCGAAAATGTATGTCTGCCTTCCCTGGGGATTTATTTGATAGTATTGAACTCTCTACTTGTTTAGAACAGGCAAGAGGCTCTATACTAGCAGTCGATGTGATAATGGGTAGATCATCACTTGATTAAAATTCTACCCAGGATTTTGAGATGTCCCCCAATTGCCCTCCTATGCCCTTGCTGAGTTGGTCTTGTCGCTACCTCTCGCCTGAAATCTAATCTTCCTAGGCATACTTTTTCCTTGAAAGTATAGAAACCTAGGGGCGAATTATAAACAAGTATCTTATCTCATAGAGCACTACACTGGGCCCATAACGGTTTACTAAACAGTGTAAGAAGATCTATGAACTGTGTATGTTCCCTTCTTAACAAGAATCGTAGGGGCACTGTAGAAGGAGAAGTCCTGGATGTAGGGTAGCACTAAGCACGCCTGGGCCGTGTACTGCAGTAAAAGGCATATATGCATCGAATTTGAATCGATACTATAGTTCTATCTAGCAGGCCAGCAGCTCGGCATCGTATGTAGCGGATATCTGAAGAATATTGCGTATTTATATAGAAGGTAATATAACAATGGGACTAAAAGGTAATCGTTTAACCTACGCAGAAATAATGAAAGATAACGCAGCGTTTTTTACATGAGGTGACACCGCCAGAAGCCTACAAGAAGAAGGTCAGTCTCGGGGCCGTAGCCCTGCCCTTGATACGACAGAAACTCCCTCTGTTAGAATATATCCTCATAGGTAACAGTCATGAATATGAATAATAGAAAGAGGAAATACTGACAGGCGCATATCAAAATATATCGCTGACACTTATACTAGAAAATCCCGACTACAGCTTCTATAATCGAGTGTTCTAGTTTTGAATACACGCCGTACAGTTCCTTGAGAAGGATGGAAATATATAGAAACGCTCTACATACCTTAATTCTCAATAGGCACCTTAGGGTTGCGAATTATCGGGTCTGTTCAGCATCGGAGCAACAATCAAGATGAGAGTGGCCGAGCACCTAAATTTCACTTTGGATTCAGTAAGTCGAGATAGGAGGAAAAAGTGAGGAAGAATAGGAGTTATAGAAATAACTAAGGCAAAAAAGAAATCTCCCCGACTGGGAGTCGAACCCAGGTCTCCCGCGCTTGTTCCTGTATGGGATGACAAGCGGAAATCATGACCGTTAGACCATCGAGGATTTGTATTGTTTTATTGCTCTATTTTTAAAATTATAAGTCAAGAAGCATTATTGTGTCAAAAACCCAAGTGTCTCATCTACCCAAGTCCCTAAAACTTCCTCGCCTTCGATTCTGTATGCCCAAGAGACCGTGTAATTTCCTAAACGTTTCATATATTCCGTAGGAGATAGGTGAGATGGTTGCTTGGTGGAATATACTGGGCATTCTCGTTGTTCACGGTGTTGAAACAAAGCCCTTGGGAGAAAGAGCCGGGGTGATCTACAAGATCTACAGTAACGCCTCCTACCCCCGGCCTTAATAGTCTTTAGATTATCAGGGATTATTGGAGAATACAATAAAGTGCCCTTCAATCGCCCTTTCTCCTAATGTCATTCCCATTTAGTCGGTAATGCTTCTGGGTTCATGTAATGATCATTAGTGTAGATATTAAATACACCTTATGCTTCGGCCCTCTGTCCTCGGTCCTCTGTACACAGTATTTCACAATATTTATACCAGGGGTTTTATAGTTATGTTAGGATATGAAATATTTAGCTAATCGATCCTTCCGGCCCATCCTGTCCCGTCCTTGAGGCACAATGGTAAGTCCTAATAACATCGTAATCATATATACCTGTGACAGGCGTGTTTTGCTCGACTTTTGAACATCTTAAAATTTACGGAAATGCGTAAAGCAGCAACAGCCAGCTCAGCCAGGCTGTATCAGTGGTAACAGCCCCAAACTTATGTCTGTTCTATTATATCTCTTGCTCCTGTCAAAGTTTTAAGTCTCGGCGGTTCTCTTTGTTTCGGCCTGCAATTCCAATATTTGTTACACTTATGTGAATTTGTTATCATGTCGACTAGGTATATTCGGAAGGAGATGAAGTTCTAGCCCCAAAAGAATTATTCGTGGACTTTTTCAGAGGTAATAATGTGCAGTACCTTGATGTGCCAACTCTACTGCGGTCTGCCAAAATTTTAAAGTCTACTAGGGCTATGGACCGGGCATCTGGTAATGGTCAATTGATCCCTAAAGAAATCTTGCATTGTTCAAAGTATTCTCAGCTATTCTAGAATATTGCTCTTTATGGCCTAGCACGATGAAAATTAAGAATGGACCTGTATTCTGCTCAAAAACCGTTAGTGAACAGTGCACATCAAATCAATGAAGCGATGTATAGTATATGATGAATCTCAGACAAAATATACTGGCAAGTAGCAGACCAACCGGGAAAGGAAGGTCCGAATGTCTCGTCAGGGGCGATTCAGAGATAGTAAAGAAGAAAGGTGTGTTTTGTCATCTTCGAAGAAGGGGAGAAAGAGTGGGAGAGGAAGACTGAGGAGACTGACCTTCATTATACCGCGCAAGGATCAGCTAATATGACCTGATCTTTGTTTTGTTAGTCGAGTTGTGGTACGATTGACCGTTGTGAAAGGTGAGCAAAATCCGTGATCATTGGCCACGTCAGACATGACAGTGCAATCGTTGCATGTGCTCAGACATTCTCGAACAAAGCATGCGGTTGACCCGTAACTTGTTCTAAACCTTGTCGAAAGAAATTTGAGAGGTAGAAGAATAGGAGAAGAAGAGAAAAAAAAAATTCGC
The DNA here is from genome assembly GCF_009193645.1 of Aspergillus pseudonomiae. Classification (NCBI taxonomy): domain Eukaryota; kingdom Fungi; phylum Ascomycota; class Eurotiomycetes; order Eurotiales; family Aspergillaceae; genus Aspergillus; species Aspergillus pseudonomiae. The sequence goes on along the minus strand of NW_022476021.1, from coordinate 256,684 downwards.
GCAGAAGAAACCGCGACAAAGAAATAGAAAAAAAAAAAAAATAAGAGGAGGCAAAAAAGTTTTTCCCGCGGCGGATCATCTCACGTGAGACCTTCCTGGAGAGGACTAGCGTTTCGCATGATTCGCGCCGGACGATTGGATTGAGAATCGAAGAAAAGCCTCAGGGCCAGCAGATCTGCCCATGAATCTCTGACCCTTTTTCCTGCTTTTTTCGCCTCTCGCTTTCTTTCTTCTGATTTTTTGTTTTTTTTTCTTGTTCCCCCGTAGCCTAGTTCTTGCCTTGATCCACTCACGGCAGTTGGGCTCCGTCGTTATTCCAGGTCAACTCGTGGCGGTGTTTGCGTGCCCACCGTATTGGATTTTCTTGGGTGAGGGATTGAAACTGGCGATCGCGACAGGTGCCGTCTGCTCTTTCGTTGGCCCTTTAGCCCCTCCACACCTCCGGCCTCCCTAAACCCATTTCCACTTATCTATCTTCCTACCCGTGTCTTCCCTTTCCACACCCGTTGTCCCAACTTTCCCACCCTCCCCCGACCGCCCCCGACAACTAACATTGACCATTTTTAGGGGTCGACCGATCTGGCGGGCAGAGGTGATTAGGTCGGGTTCGATCCATGCTCCTGCGCTCGTCTGGCTCTGGACGATACCAGACGCAGGCTCAGTCACCCGTCAGTTGCGTCTTGGCCTCCGCTCCGACGCTAAAAGCGGCCTGTTGTGCCTCCACGTCAAGCGCGCTTTGCTTCGAGTCCGACGCTCGCCTTCACCAACTGTCGATATTTTGACAATCTTTAATTATTATTTTCTGCATTCCCTCCTTTTATCTTAATACCTCTCCCTTCTCAATCTCGAGCTTGCTCTCTAGAACATTCTTTTTCCCGCCTCCCCTCCCCCTTGGCCGTCTCTCGCTTTCCCCTGTCCATCGATTTCTAGGAGTCCCGTTATCGGCGACTTCGTTGTACAGCGATGATGATGGCGCAGCCATTTCCTGCCCATCAGGGGATCCCGCAGCATCCCGGTATCCCCCCGGGTCACCCATTGGCCCCTGGTCAGCACCCAAATGCTCATCCCGGTGCCGGAATGGTACAGCAAGTACATCCCGGAGTATCAGCTCCGGGAGGTCCTCAGGTCACTCAGGGCGGACCAATGATGGGTGGGATGCCACCAGGCGCTGGAACGACCGCTCCTGGCGGTCCTGTACAAGCTCATGCTCTCTCTCATCTGAATCCAGCGCAGGCGCACCTGTTCCAGCAACCACACTTTGCGCAACAGTGTAGGTTTTTATCTCTTCTTTTTTTGCCTTAACCTCGTACCCCCGATTTTCCCGAACAAGGCCCGGCAAAACGCCACGATAATGATTGACGGCTAATGACATGTGTTTTTACTCTGCAGTTGCCAATAACCCTCAACTCATGCATCAACAGCAGCAGCAACAACTCTTGAGACAGCGGATGCTCTTTCAGCAACAACAGCAACAACAACAGCAACAGCATGGTGGGCTTCCCGTATCAATGCCGAATGGTACGCAGGCATTGAATGCCGCTCAGCTGGCAGCCATGCAGAATCCTGGGATGCGTCCGGTCATCTCCCAAATGCAACTGCAGCAGATGCCTCATGGACAGCCGCAGAATATACAACAACAGCAGCATTTCCTGGCTATGCAAGCTCAACAAGCTCAACAAGCTCAACAGGCCCAACAGGCCCAGCAAGCTCAACAAGCACATCAGGCCCAGCAAGTGCAACAGCAGACGCCGCAACCAGGCCAGCAGACTCCACAGCAGCGTCCTGCTCCTCAACCTCAAAATGTACATGATGCCCAAAGTGTCACCCCTCAGCCGCAGCCGATGCCGCCGCCGCATCAGGGAAGTGCCACCCCGCAACCCACCCCTCAACAACACCCACCTGCGTCTCAGCCGCCACAACAGCCTGCCGTTCAGCAGCCACAGCCAACGCCCAATCCACCACCACAGCAATTACCGCAGTCCCAGCAACCGGGTCAGCAGGGTCAGCAAGGCCAGCAGCAACAGCAACAGCCCCAACAACAACAAGCGCAGCAACAGCCACAGCAACCACCGCAACCACAGCAGCCCCAGTCGCAGCCCCAGCCCCAGCCTCAGCAGGGTCAGCAGGGTCAACAACAGGGTCAGCAACAACAGCCACAGGGTCAGCAGCAGCAGGGACCGCCGATGACAGCCCAGGAGGCTCAATTGAAGGCGCAGCAACAGCAAAATGCGATGATGATGCAGCAGCGGATGAACATGAAAGGGGCGACGATACTATGTCTTAATACATTTGCGGAACAGCTCAGTAATTTCACGGTGTGTGCTACTTGCATGCTTAGATTACAGCTCTGAAAAGCCAATGCTAACTGTTCACAGAGTCGCGGTGAGGCGCACGACTTGTTATACTGGCAGTCTTTCGTGGACAAATTCTATTCGCCCTCTGGCGTTTTGCGACAAGGAGTATGGAATCCACAGACCGGCTCTAAACAGTTCGAGATCGCAACGCCTGCACTAGCACGCTACTACCTAACCCAATTCACAAGCGGAATTCGTCACATTCAAATGATTGTTGAAAATGCACGGGAGAGGGACTCGCCAAATGGGGGTCATATCGTCGAAAGTCCAAAAACCTCGTTCATTTATTGGTTTGTCAATGACACACAGGTGTGCTCCTCCACGCAAAGACCATCGTAGCTGGGTCGCTAACTTAGAAATAGATTTTTAGCAGCGGGAGATTGAGGGCGCACTTCGATATGAACAACAAGATTGAAATGCTTGATATCGATGTTCAGAATTATACTGAGTATCTCCCTCGCAGCCAATTGCAAGCATTGGAGGCTGCCGACCAAAAACAAAGCCCGAAAGTCTCTAAGAATATGGGCAAGCGGGCTCAACAGAAACAGGTTCAACAGCCTGCCTTTACCTTGCCCGAGTCTATGGTGACCGCCAATGGTGTACCTTTCGCTGTAATGAGCTTCTTGGAGGTAAGTCTTTAGGAGTGGTCTCTATGATGATATAGCTAATCACAAATGCGCCGTAGGTCGCCGAAACAATATCTCAAATGCAGTTGTTATTCCAATTCTCTCAGCAGAACCCTCAACTTTCGGCCCCTGAGGCGCTGCGCAACCTCGTTAATAGCCTGCCAACCCAAACACCCACTCCCGGGTTTATGCCAGCCCCGATGAATCCTGCTATGCAGCCTGGGCAGAACCAGCGCGGCCCCAATATGAATGGACCCAACCAGTTTGCTTCTCCAGCAATGGCACACCTTGGTCTGCCGGGTGCGCAAGGGTCGCCTCATCTTGGCGGTTCGGCTCATCCAAGTCCGGCACAGAGCCATCTTGCCGGCCCTCCAGGTATGGTGCCACAGGGCCAAATGCAACCTAATGTCGGCCAGGGCACGAGCGCTAGTGCTAGCCCAAATGTTAGTCATAAACGACGCCGGGCAAGTACGGTCAAGATGGAAAACGATGACACCGGCGCTCCGGAGGTCAACGGCACCGCTGCCCCGGGACCAAAGACGGTTAAAGCCAGTCCCCGAGTGGGTGGTAAAAGGCAGAAAGGCACTGCTAATTAGAGGAGTTATTACCATGGGCTTTGTTCGCATTTTGTTTTTCTTGACATTTTCATTTTTCTCAAGAGACGGGGAACTGGCGTACCGTTTTTGGATACCTTTGCGATGCTGATCTTCTCTTTTTTTTTATGGGGCCTCTATCCTCTGAACATATCGGATTATCGTTGTCATTGCAATTATGCGCGGTCCTTTGTCGGTGTAGTGTGATGGATACGGTATGGCTGTTGCGATCTCGGTTCACGGTGCGAGGTACCGGCCTCCTTGAAGTCCATATCGCCTACTACGAATCGTTCCCGCCGTACACGATCCGCTTTATTGCCTGTGGTTTGTTTGCTCGGAGTTCATGTCCTGTGACTTTGCTCTGCCTCTGTACCTTGCGGAGGTGATGTTGCGAGACGTTGAGCTCGATTCCCAATAGCGTTACTGGTCATTTTCTACCATTCGGACCGCTCTATTGATATCCATGTCTTTCCATTGGCGATTGATGTGTCTGGCGTTGGGCTTCTGTTCTCTGGAAATAATTCTTGCTGCTTGCTATTTCGTCTGTGCTGTACGTTGACACTGCATACCGCGCCGTTTGGGAATGTACCTGAAGAGATAATGTAGTTATGGCTCTATTGATTGATTGATTGATTGACTGGTTTCATTTTGGTTAGTGCTTTATTTCTGGAACTTTTAGACGAGGTGATCGGACACAAAACATGGTTTATTGGTTCATACCTAAGTACGTACTACAACTTACTACTGGGGAGCTACTGGCCAAGATCTTCGGCGGATCTAACAGTACATTGGGGACGGTTGGATTGCGGAGCCCTCCATTTAGTACTCATTTCAACCCGCCCGGATCCAACCTTATCAAATCCCATGACATATCGGTTCATGTCAGCATGGGTCCAATCGGAATGCAACCTCGCTTAGAAGAAAATCCTCATGAAGAGTAGTACTAGTAGTAGTACCCTAGATAGGTAGGAAAGAATTGATGGTGGCTTCGGCAGTCTCCGCTTGTTCGGCGAACGAATGAATGCCGTCCATGGCCGAGAACAACTTTAAATCAATGATGATGCCCCTCCTTAGCTAGTATAACTACCCCTCCACACCCAATTCACCACCATCCTACTATATACTACCCCATCTATCTATAACACCCTTCCTCACAACACTCCCCCCACAAATGTCGCATTCTCACTCCCATGATCAAGGCATTAGCCACTCCCACGATGACTTCGGTGGTCACGGTCACTCCCACGAGATCCTCGACGGTCCCGGTTCCTATCTGAACCGTGAAATGCCACTGATCGAGGGCCGCGACTGGAGAGATCGCGCCTTCACCATCGGTATCGGCGGGTACGTCTTCAGCAAACGCATATTCAATTGAACAAACAAAAAAAAAAAGACAAAACCAGAATTCCAATTCAAACACTAACAACACCACAAACAGACCCGTCGGATCCGGCAAAACAGCCCTCATGCTCGCATTATGCCGAGCTCTCCGAGACGAATATAACATCGCAGCAGTGACCAACGACATTTTCACCCGGTAAACACCTCCAACCATCCCAGAAAAAAAAAAAAAAAAAAAAAAAAAACAAAAAAAAAAAAAAAAAAAAAAAAAAAAAAAAAAAAAAGGATAAAGACAAAAATAAAAATGACTAACACTGAGACTCTACCCCCGCAACAGGGAAGATGCCGAATTCCTCAACCGCCACAAAGCCCTCGCGTCCAAGCGCATCCGCGCCATCGAAACGGGTGGCTGCCCGCATGCCGCCGTGCGTGAGGACATCAGTGCGAACCTCCTTGCGCTGCAATCTCTCCACAAGCAGTTCCAAACCGATCTCCTCCTGATCGAGTCGGGCGGTGATAACCTCGCGGCCAACTACTCGCGCGAGCTGGCTGACTTCATCATCTACGTTATTGATGTCGCGGGTGGTGATAAGGTGCCCCGCAAGGGTGGACCGGGCATTACCGGGTCGGATCTGTTGGTGGTGAACAAGTGTGATTTGGCGCATATCGTTGGGGCTGACCTCGGGGTTATGGAGAGGGATGCGGCGAAGATGAGGGAGGGAGGTCCGACTGTGTTTGCCGAGGTGAAGAATGGGAAGGGGATGCAGCATATCATTAACCTGATCATTAGTGCGTGGAAGGGAAGCGGTGCTTATGAGCTGAGCTTGGAGAGGTGGAATGCTGGTGCTACCCGGGGTTCTGGGAGTGTGGATGAACAGTAGATTATGATCTCTATGATTTCTCGCAAAAGATATGTTTGTAAATGTACAATTGCTGGTGGTCTATTCACTACACAGAAAAGGCGTAAGTTAGAAAGAAAACTTTTTGTTTTTTTTTGAAATCCCATATTCCACACACCCTTGACCAACGCCTCACAAATGCAGAGTTAATTCGTTCGTGAACAAAACCAATAAGAGCTATAGCTCTTACGAGAGCATCGGGTATATGAAAAGCTCCTGACGGAAAGAAGCAAAAAAGTAATATCCATGAATTCACCGGAAGCAGGGACCGAGCTAGATCTCCTTCTTGGCGAACCGGGCCAGTGCAGGGCCCAGATCCTCCCGCTCGGAACGGAGCTTGTCCCTTGCACGGGCTTGGTGCTCTTTGCGTAGCAGCTCGGCCTTGACCCGCTTGTCGTCGACGACGTTCCTGCGGCCCTTCTTCCGTAGGTACTTGCGCAGGGCGCTGTTGCGGCCGCGGCCGCGGTTCTTGAGCTTCTCCATGGCATCTTCGGGTCTGCGGTCGAGATCGCGCTCTTCGCGGTTCTTTTGATCGCTGATGGTGTCCAGCTTTCCGATGAAGGTGGGGTCCAGGGAGATCATGTCGGGCTGCAGCTTGTTGAGCAGACCCTGGACTTCGGCCTCCTGTCGCTGTCTCTTGTTCTCGTACGGGTTGGCCTCTAGAGCATCGAAGTTGGGTTCGCCGGCGCCGGGGACGATGATACTGGCGAAGCCCTGGTCGTGGGTCACGCCGAGCACATCCTCGAAGGGGCACCAGCGCATGTTCTCGATACGTTGGCCATCTCCACCCCAGGCCATGTACGGACTCTTGACCTTGCCTTGGTCGGCTGCGGCGGCGTCGAAGAGACCCCGCCATACGCTGACCTGAGTGCCCCAGCCAACGGCCGTCAAACCGCGGTCACTGATCGCAACGGAGGCGCCTGGTTGGTAGCACGAGTACGAATGCACTTCGCGGTACATGCGAATATCCCACACGTTCATCTTCATATCCTGGCCGGTCGAGACCATATACCGGCCCGATCTGTCCATCGCCATGGAGCGAACGGGGCCCCGGTGGACGAGGGCCTTCACCAGCGCCGTCTGGGAATTAGGAGACCATAAGCTAACGGTTCCGTTTTGGTGGCCGACATGGATGATAGCGTTCCACGGGTTCTGGGCTAACGATGTCGGAGCGCCCATACGGGTGGGCAGTTCGGCGACCATTTGTCCGGTAGAAGTATCGGTGTACTTGAGGTGGCCGCTCATTTGCTATGGTAAACATGATCGTTAGACAAGTTCTACTGACCCGGAGGGGACTGATACTCACAGCACTAGCGAGCAGAAAGTGGTATGGCAGGAATTCGAGGAAGAGCGGTTCAAGGTGTTTGCTGAGACAATGAATTTCCGTTCCAGCTTGATCGTAGATGTAGACGTATTTCTTTTGGGCCACGGCGAAGAACTGGTTATTGTGCAGCCACCGAGCGTCCCGAACCGTCTCTCCCAGATTGAGCTCGCATCCTAGTCGTCCTGCACGCCAGTCCATCGTCGCAACATGTCCCTTCCGACCAGCCAACAGAAGGTCACGTCCGTTTCTCGTATAGTCTGCCCGGTAGGGTCCAAAGTCGTTCAGTCGCAATTCAAATCCCTTCTTAGCTGTCTCGATGCCAACGCCCTCTTTGATATCATCCTGTCGGACCTTATATGTCCGCTCCAGCTCTGTCTCGGGTTCGAGGAATCCGGCTTCGTGCTCCAAGAGAATCTCCGCATCCTTTGCCTTAAGCGCAGCTTGTTTGAACTTGTTCTCGACGGATCGGAGATTGGCGCGCAGCTTCTTGTCCCTCACGGTTTGCATCGGAATAGCCTTTCCTCGTCCATATTTTTTTTGCGCTTCAATGAGTGCTTTATTCTCTTTGCGTTTTTTGTTGGCCGGCGCGACGGCCTTGGTTGACGGAGTATCCGCCATCTGTGGGGAAATACAGAAGTGTGACAGCGAGGAAGAAAGGCAAATTAAAGAAAGCTAAAAAGTGAAAAAGACGAGCCCAATAATCCAAAGTGGAAAGGTAAGAAGAAAGGTGTTGGAGTAACGATCCGGAGGTTTTGCGGGTCTTTCGCAGGAAAATTCATGCCAAGCCTTTTTTTTCCTTTCGCTTGTCCACCACAGCGGGATTTTTTTTCTGCAAACTGACCGCTAGGCGATCTCATTGCCCACTGGGGACCTGCTGGGCCGTTTACTGTGTACCGGTTTATCATATTTCAGTTTCGCTTTCTATTTTACATTCTCTGTAAATAAATTCACACTGGAATCCCTCCCCTTCCGTTTCAAAGGGTCCAGCGGTGCCAATTCGGCGCCCACCCAAACGATGCAGCACCATCACCGTTCCACCACCAAAAGTTCCCACAAGCCATTCAAGACCAAACATGCGTCTAAGGGTGCGCTGAAGGAGAAGGCGAAGGGTATGATCAGGCCGCATTTTTTACTGTATTTTTTTTTATGGTCTAGAACCTATTGCTAATGTCTTGCAGGCAAAGTTGAACGAGGCGAGCGGGGCACGCGCAAGACCCCTCACCAACAACTTATGTCGAAGCTCGACCGGAGGAATCAAGCCCGCCAGAAGCAGCAGGTGAAGCACCAGGAGAAGGCCCAAGCAACCAGCATCTTCGCCGGTCAGAATGGTGCTCCCCGCCATGTCGCCGTTGTGCCACTCTCGGCGGACGTCGATGTTGCCGCTATCATACGGTCCCTGAATGAGAGCGTGGAGGTTTCTTGCGATGTCTCCCCCGATACCCTCTCCCGCGTGCGCATCGATCGCTTCCGGCAGAGTGTGCAATATATCCCCGCGAAGTATGATTTGATGAATGCCTTGGATGTGTGTCGTATGGCGGATTTTGTGGTCCTGGCTCTTTCGTCGGAGGTTGAGGTTCAGGAGCAAGGCGAACTTATCCTGCGCTCCATCGAGGGTCAGGGTATCTCTAACGTCCTTGCGGTCGTTCAGGTATGGGGCTTGGTCTGCTTCTTAGCGTTCGTGGTGCTGACTAGACTGTTTAGGGACTTGATAAGATCAACCCACCCAAGAAACGCCCACAGGTCGCCTCTTCCCTGAAGTCATTCATCAACCATTTCTTCCCATCAGTGGAGAAGGTTCTCTCTGTGGATTCCAGACAAGAATGTTCCAACGCCATCCGTTCTCTCTGTACCGCTACGCCCAAGGGTATCCGCTGGCGCGATGATCGTAGCTGGATGCTCATCGAAAATGTCGCCTGGCCCGAGGCCAACTCCGAAGTTGTGGATGATGTTGTCGTGACCGGTATTGTACGTGGAAGGGGATTGAAGGCTGATCGTTTAGTCCACATCCCCGGCTGGGGTGATTTCCAGATCGACTCAATCACAGCTGCCCCATTGCCGCAAGCACGAGGCAAACGTGACGATGCTATGAATGTTGACGAGAGCGAATCCTCTCAAGTTTTGGATACTCCCACTGAGGACATCGATGATCTGGCTGTTGTGGCGCCGGAGGAGATTGAAATGGAGGATGATGACATGGAAATTCCCGAGGAGGAACGGAAGGGTGTTTTGCTTGACGAACACCATTACTTCTCAGACGACGACTCTCACATCCCTTCCAAGCCCAAGAAACTACCCAAGGGTACATCAGAGTACCAATCTGCATGGTTCTTGGACGATGTTTCTGTTTCCGGATCAGACATGAGCGATGGTGAGGACGAGGAGATGGCTATGGACACAGCTGGAGCGCCAGAAGACGGTGTCTTCCCAGACAACCACGACGCGATGACGGAAGCCGGAGCTACCGAGTACCCCCAGTCAGAGATGTTTGCTGACCCATCACCCGAAGACGAGGAAAAAGAGCTGGAGGAATACCGGGCCAGCCGCAGAAAGGAAGCCAAGGAGGATTTGGAATTCCCCGATGAAATCGAACTTCACCCTAACGTTCTTGCCAGAGAACGTTTGGCACGCTTCAGAGGTCTAAAGAACTTCAAGACTAGTCCCTGGGAGACAAGGGAAGACCGACCCCACGAACCAGAGGACTGGCGCCGACTACTTCAGATTATTGACTACAAGGGTTCCAAGAACAGGACTGTCAGGGAGGCCCTTATCGGTGGAGTTAACCCTGGTATCCGTGTGGACGTACACCTCCGTGCCGTGTCCACGTCTCTTCGTAACAAGCCACAGCCGCTGTGCCTCTTCTCTCTCCTCCGCCACGAGCACAAGAACACCGTTGTTAACGTGAACATGACTTTGACCTCTAACATCGAAGAGCCACTGAAGTCCAAGGAAGAACTCATTGTCCAGTGCGGGCCCCGCCGTCTGGTCGTCAACCCTATCTTCTCCTCGAACGGCAACACCCCGAACAACGTGCACAAATTCGACCGCTTCCTCCACCCCGGCCGCAGTGCCATTGCAACATGGATTGGTCCCCTTACCTGGGGCGCCGTTCCTATTCTTGTTTTCAAGAACAAGTCCGTTCAAGACCCAGAGGTCATGGACGGTGACGACCAACCAGATGTCGAACAATTGGAACTCATCGCAACCGGCACAGTTGTGGCGCCCGATACGTCCCGTGTTGTCGCCAAGCGTGCCATCCTCACCGGCCACCCATACAAGATCCACAAGCGGGTCGTCACGGTACGCTACATGTTCTTCAACCCGGAGGACATCAACTGGTTCAAGGCCCTCCAGCTGTGGACCAGAAGAGGCCGCAGCGGTTTCATCAAGGAGAGTCTGGGTACCCACGGTTACTTCAAGGCTACCTTCGATGCCAAGATCAACCCTCAGGATTCGATCGGTATCAGCTTGTACAAGCGGGTCTTCCCTCGGAAGGCTCGCGCTCTCGAAGAGGTTACTGCTTAAGGGTTTCTTGTGTTTTTGCCGCTGGGATTTCGGAATTGACATGGGCGATTTCAAAGGGAAAGATGATATGATACCACAAAGTCGGTTGCATGAATTGACGATTCTCACCTCTTGAAAGATAGGGGTGTTTAAAAAAGCATTAGGATTTCATATAGATTTCAATAAGTAGATCAGGTCAAGCTTTAATGAGTTACGATCTTTCTTTTTCTAATATCCGGTTCTCTCGCATGGGTAATTGAATGAATTAGTAGCTCAGTAACACCCTTTCCGAAATAGCTGAAAATATGTATATTTACGAGCAAGCCCCAAATCCAAGACACGTAGTGCACCGTAAAACTGAGGTAATAACCGCGATAACAACGAACATCCAAACAAGTAGCGAGGGGCGCTACTTTTGAATTTATGTGGTGAGGTATGTGTGAAACTAAAACGCAAAAAGAGATATGGATATAACTATCTAAGAGAAATCCTCTGCCTGCTCCTCGATATTGCTCTTGATGCGGAGTAGTAGGGTTGTCTTCCACTTGTCCAACTTGCTCAGCTGATCGAACTGGAAGAGCTTGTCGGCGAAGGCCTCCTGGTCACCTTGTTCAATGGTCTGAACGAGGTCAATAAGCAACTGGTGCTCCCGTGTTGAGGCAAAAGTGTTATCAATATCACGGTAGTTCTCGAGGGCGCGGTTGGTGGCAACCAGATCCTAAACATGATTAGTAAATGTTGGATATATCAAGGAAACGGCCGGAACGCGTACATTAGTGGCCAAATGGCAGATTCCAGCCTTCAGGAAATAATCTTTAACGGACCACTTCATCAGGTTGTTGGAAATGGATGAACGGCCGATTCTCTCATAGTGTTCAATAGCTTTGTAATAGTCGCCTTCCAGGGCGGCCAAATCAGCAGCTTTGAGGTAGTGCTTGTTTGCAAGGCTAATCGGCCCAGAGAATTAGTAAGTGGCATTCTGGAAGAATGGGGGAAGAACGACATACGCTTCAGCGTTATCACTGTCGAACCACTCGGCAGCTTTCTCGTAGGCTTCCAGAGCCTTCTTCTGATCACCCAGTTCCACTTCATATACCTCTGCCAAGTACTGCTGTTGAGTGGCAGCACGGCGGAAGTTGCCTTTTAGTACGTAGTGTTGGATAGCGCTTGAGAGCACACGGGCGGCATCTTCAGGGTCCGACTTGCGGTAGACCTTGAAGGCCTCCTGCAACGAATTGGCAGCGTCGTCAGGCTCATTCAGACTCTGTGTTTGGATAGAGGCGGCCTTTTCAAATGCTAAACCAGCTTCCTTGTCTAAATTTCCACAAAGGCGCGGGTCAATATTTGTGCACGTCATAGCACCGAACGTTAAGCAGTGCGGGGGAGGGACATACTTTGCTTTTGGACTCGGAATGCATTTCCAGCTTGCGTGTACAAGTCTGCTGCGTTTTCGTATTTCTCTGTCCGTCCACCGAAGAAGCTGAAACCACTACCGGCGCCCTGCAGCGCTTTGTCTGCCTGTATGTGACCACGGGACATCAGTGATCGTCATTCCGGGGTAAGTAACGATGTTTGAACTTACTTTCTGGAGCAAAACACGAGGGTCTTGAGCCATGTTGGATAAGCTGTGTCGGCCCCAGCAACAAAGTAGGACAAATGCACTGGAAGTCGGTTTCCAGCCCTAGAGACTAAATTTTATCAGGAGGGGCTGTGACGTTGATAGATGGAAATATATAGTTAGGCTGAGGGGAATCGGAAAGTTGGACGAGGAGATGATCTGCCGCCCGCTCACGTAGGCGGTGGGCGGGTTTGCGTTCAAAGTTGTTGCTTCATTTCAATACATACTGCACTAGTGTTTATTTTCCGAGACCTTTTTACCCTATCCTCAACTCGGCTAATTCCTTCAATCTCTATTCATTGAGAACCTTCAGGGAAATCGATTACCAATCTAGCTTCGGGTATCAGACTACGCGACAAATCGAGGTACAATGCTTTGTCTACGCTCCACGACTTCGCAATTGTCCAGACGGATTAGTCCTCGGACTCTGCAACTTTCCAATCTGACTGGAGTTCGCCTTTACAGCTCTAAGCCTGAGCAGGTAGATGTCGACGCGCTACTTGCAAAGCCATCCTGGTCCGTTCGTTCTCTCCTTCCCGACCAGAGCGCGAAACAATCGTCGCCGTCAGTCACACCGGCGCAACTCCATCATCTACTCCGCCTGTCAGCCCTTCCATTGCCATCTAGCAAGGAGGAGGAAACTAAGATGCTTGAGACCCTTGAGTCTCAGATCCATTTCGTGAAAGAGATACAGCGTGCTGACGTGACGGGTGTCGAGCCGCTGCGGAGCATCCGGGACGAAAGCCCCGAGGCATTGAAAGAGAATACAGTTGGACTGGATCAGTTGAAGGATGCTCTAGCTAAAGAACGAGTGGTCGGCCGCAACAAGAGGATACAACGCGTCGAGACCGAGAGAAATGGTCGCCCGGACGGAGATGCTTGGGACGGAAATGCCCTTGGTTATGCTTCCAAGACGAAGGGTAAATTCTTCGTAGTGGAAACAAGTAACTAAAGGATTCTCCAGTTGACGAGGAATCGCGGATTTCTCTGTTCAGCCTTGGATATGCTGCTGAGCGTGGCCTCTATCAGCGAAGCTGAAAGCAGTGCATCTCTGGGCAGCTGAGTCAGCAAACCAGTGACTTCATCGTCCTAAAGGCGTCAACGTTACATTCTTTGTCAACTCGAACAACCTGTCGCAAGACTGTCCGTGGTTGATTTGTCCAACATATTCTAACCATAGCGAATTTTTACCGGTCCCATTGCCCTCTCATCAATGTGGAAGAATTTGAAAGAGAAACATGCCAGCAAATTTGGGTCGGCCGCCCCTGCGGCTCCAAAGAATGACGGCAACCAAGACCTAACTACTATATTGAGTCGGTCCCAACGGGCCGATCTGACAATGCTGGTTGCTGCGATCCTGGAACATATGAGAGCCACAATTGAGCAGAATTTTCATGGTTCACCGTCACATAGTCTTGAGCCCTCTCCTGACCGCAAAGAAAGCGATTCGGCTTTAATATCACATGATCAACAAGGAGACCCGACGGACCGATCCGACTTTAAACCTACTGTGCAAGACCTGAAAGCCGAAGCCACCTCGCTCACAAGCTTTGATGACTGGAGGGACTCGGTTATCCTCCGAATTGGTGAAGTTGTTAACAAAAGCGATGGCGATGATAATGATGATGACGAACAGCATGCCAGTACTAGCTCGCAAGCTTCTCAACAGCAAGCTCCAGTAGTGTCTGAAGAACAGGGCTCATTGAAAAAGTTGCGTGAGGTCCATCCTCCCGTGGAAACACCACTCCTTCAGCTTCCAGAAGCTAAAAGACTCTTGATTCTCCATTCACTGCTTCTATTGCTGCTCAGCTTAGAGCATTATAATGCTCGCTCGCGAGTGTTGATGCTTTACGTCGCATCTAGTCTACACTTGGATGTAAAGATCCTCAATGGTGATGAAGTCAAGGTTGCCCGTGTACTACTTGACACTGCCATTGAGTTAACAAAGAATGCGGAAGCACAGAATCATGGCAAGAAAGGCGACTCTTCGAGAAAGTGGAAGGTGGGTATAGCTTCAGTCGCCGGAGCAGCCCTCATTGGCATTACTGGTGGACTTGCTGCGCCCCTAGTTGCAGCTGGGCTTGGAACTGTCTTAGGCGGCATTGGACTTGGTGCTACTGCAGCTGCAGGGTACCTGGGTGCTCTTGCAGGCAGTGGTGTCATCGTTGGCGGTTTGTTCGGTGCTTATGGAGGCCGAATGACTGGGCGGATGGTGGATAAATATGCCCGTGAAGTGGAGGACTTCGCATTTTTGCCTGTCCGTGGTTCTCGGCAGAGGCCTAGTGATGAAAAGGAAGCCGCTAAGCAAGATCATCGACTACGAGTTACTATTGGCATCACCGGTTGGGTCACGGAGGAAGATAATTTTATCGTTCCATGGCGTGTCATTGGCGCGGATTCCGAGGTCTTTGGTCTCCGCTGGGAAACAGAGCCGTTAATGAACCTCGGCAATGCAATGGATCTCCTGGTAACAAGTGCTGCATGGGCTGCCGGTGAGCAAGTTCTGAAGAAGACGTTCTTTGCATCTCTCTTGAGTGCCGTGGTTCTGCCTCTCGGCCTGCTGAAGGTTGCTCGTGTAGCCGACAACCCTTTCAGTGTTGCGAAGGCTCGGGCTGACAAGGCTGGGGAGGTTCTTGCCGACGCGTTGATCAACAAAGTGCAGGGCGAGAGATCAGTTACTCTTATAGGATACTCCTTGGGTTCGCGGGTGATCTTCTCCTGCCTCCAGAGCTTGGCCAAACGCGGTGCATATGGTATCGTGGACTCTGCAATCTTGATGGGCTCAGCGACTCCTTCTAATGCGCAACACTGGCGCCGTATGCGAAGCGTGGTCAGCGGACGACTGGTCAATGTTTACTCAGAGAACGATGCTGTGCTTGCTCTATTGTATCGCACCAGCAGTCTTCAACTGGGCGTTGCGGGGCTACAACCTGTCCAAGGTGTAGCCGGCGTTGAGAACTTGGACGCCAGTGACATCATCAGTGGACACTTGCGGTATCAATTTCTGGTCGGACATATCCTCGGCAAGATCGGGCTGGAGAGCATTGATGCCCGTGAAGTGGAACGCGAGGAGGCTGCACTGGCCGCCAAGGATCAGAGACAGGAACAGGAACGGATCCGAAATGAGCGCCGGGTAGGTGTTCAAGGCAGTGACTCCGCGCATCAGAAGTTGGAGAGCGGCGAGCTGAAAGACGAGGAAAATCGCTTGCAGAAGCAGGTCGAAGAGAGGAAACTTGAGCGTCTGCCTTTGCGTCACAATGAGCAGGGACACCAAGATCTCCAATCCAGCTCATGATACGGAAGGGAAATATAAGAGCTGAAGTTTCTGAGCAAACAGTGTTCTCATTTGCGGTTGAACAAAGTGATTTCTAATGTGAGCGTCAAGGCAGCAAAACAGAGATTCTCAGTTGCGTGTTATATAGATCACCAGACATAAATGGATGCTTCGTGTTGGGCATAGTTATCTTTTCACCCTCTAATGTTGTTATTTTGCCACCATATCATTGTATGTCTGCAAGAAGTACCGCATCCCACGGCGTAAATCCACGGTGCCTAAGGCCAGTGTATATAGGATTCATGGTCAATTCCAAAACCAAAGAATTGTCCTTCTGGAAACTACCTAAATTCACCACCAAAGAGTAGAAACAAAGTACATATAGGACTTGTCCTGATAATCGAAGTTCCAAGCTATACAAGATGCACTAGACAGATGCCAGCCCAAGGCTGGACCAACCGTCCATGCCAACAATTTTCCATGTACTTGCAATGGACTTGGTAGCCCTTGATGGCGCTCAGCCCATCAGCGCCTGCTGGTACCAGGGCTCCTTTCGAGAAGTAGGGGTAATTACTCTCCCGTAGTTGGTTACCCTTCCCCATGGTTAGACTGCAACCAGGTAACTTCCACAAAGAAGCAGTCTATCCCCGTGGAAGACCAACCACCAGACGACGGGATGCAGAATAACCCCGAATGTAGATTCCACGAGAGAGATGGAATACATAAATGTCACCAGTTGGGTTTCCAATCGAGCCATGGGAACCAAACTTGAGCACTCGGTAATTGGGGATGTCTCCCCTTGCATGCGTAGGCTCTGGTAGGCATGAAGCAAAGCCCTCGGGTATAAATAGGGCATTGATACCGTTGGACTTGGATTCTACTAGACAGTCCTCTGCGTTCTTCCTAGCTTTTGATTGACTTATTGCTTGTTCTTTTCTCACCGGACAACTGAGAAAGGTCTTCGACAAAATGAGCTCACAGGTTTCAGAGTCCAACCCTAGAAAGCAAAAGGTAGTGGTATACGCACAATACTGGGTTCCTGGTCTTGTCGGTGGAGACAAGAATTTGAATGAGGCTAAGGAAGATGACAAGGAAGTGTTCTCAGTGCTGGAGGGCTTTTTCAAGGGACTGATGGTCAGAGAAGGAGAGGTCACTATTTCTGGACGGAATAATAATGGTAACGTCAACTACTTCTGTATGAAGATGGGCGAATATGAGAGAGGTTCGATGCCTACGGTTGAGTAAGCGAAGGAGAGGGGTATTCGAAAATTCAAGTCATCGAGATGTGTGGACGACATTGAGATGTATTATCGGGAGGGTATTTTTTGAGTAAACAGCTCAATGTTACTGTTCTGCCTGGGGCTGTCTCGTTTGGATGAGGGTTTATGGATACCCTCGGGATTGGTTAGACTGGAAATCGAAATGGAATGGTCGATCTGACGCTTTTGGAAAGATATCTACATAGTTTTCCATCTTCATTAGTATAGGCTATGATGATGTGGTTCTCTACCAGGAAGGTCTTTAAATGGAATGTTAAACATACCGTGTATGTCATGTAGGTTGAATTGCTGATTTTTGCGCCGGGGACAACTCAGAAACAAAAAAGGCTGGTCCTTCGAGATCGAAGCTGACACCAGACGTCCTCTTGGTAAAGGACAAGGACAGTACATTGAAGCACAGTACCTTTGGCGGCTAAGATAGATATCAGCTCACCCGTCGCATGTGGAAAACTCTCATTGATAACGTGTCTGTATCACCCACCGTCGGACTCTACCAGATTTCCCAGGATGATCTCGTGACAGGGCTTCTACTGGTATCTGTTGCATCGTCGTCATACTCAGACAAAAGGCATTTACCCCATGTTGGAATAGACAATGGTATCGCCACTTCAATTTCCCTGGTCTTCTATGGATATAAGGATCAAAGGTTTTCCTTTATAACTATAGATGAGTTGTATAGGCCTATGGATACCCTAGTTCATTCATTTATCCATGAGTCTTGTCTTGAGTATTCCTCACACTGAACAGAAGCCGTGCTCATGGGTTTACAAGGGTGATTCCGTTACCCGCAACGAATCTGAAAGTCCCACAGACGATCCTCCTGTACCCTGTCATAGCACCTGGTGTCCTGCTGACAGCCTAGTATTTGCTTTGTCCCAGACCAGTTATCTTACGGGGTTTTCAGCATTCACGGTCAACATATAACCGCGCCTTGAGTAACCTCCGATGCGAAGGCATTGTGCATCGCGAAGACCACATGGCATCTGCCGCTTCAAAGGAAAGAGGCAAAAAGACAAAGGAATGAAGATAGGACTTATACTATGCACATTACTAGTCACACAAGCTGCGTACATATTCTGCCATCAGCATTGTTAAGAGTATTCATCGGTGTGCTGGAAAATATCCAGTGTACCAAGCAAAACATCCAAGTTCGAAGACAAGAAATCTTACAAGCCCTAATTGTATTCGACTACAAAATAGCCTCCAGATCCATGGATATCGGAATACGATGAACTACTTGCAAGTCATCTGCCGGCGACTAGAGCATCTAAGATGGTACTTTCCTTGCGGATTTGATCGTTGTGCTTGTTTCCTGCATTGTAGGTTTCACCCACAAGGATTACTCCGCTCTGATTGTTGACGTCTGTCCTGCAACCTCATGGAATCAACCCTTACCCTATAGATTGTCAGGAGGTTACCGTCTACATATGCAAGACAAGACCGGTAATAACAAAATCAATGATATATAAAGCCGATGGACGTCGCAGGTCGATGGCAGAAGAGATTATCAGGACTCAGTTGGAGAACCCGCAAAGAAAAACACATCCTTCTCTGTTTCCTTGAATGGGTATTCCTCGAAATACGTCTGAGATTGTTTCAGACAACTAAGAAGAAAATCGGAGCGATTATTTTTGGGTCCCATGAACTATCCCTGATACCTTGGAAGAAGATTCTCCTGTGGAAGCCCGGTCCCAAGAGTCCACTTTGGGAGTATAAAATCTCCACCCAGGACTCCGGAGGCCTATGATAATAGGCCAGCGCCCTGGTTCCTAGATTCTGATATTCGCTCTTGCTGCTTTTCTATACGTTTCTACTGGCCTCCCGAACACATTTGAGATCTACCACAAGAAGACTCACTCAGAATGTCCGTGCCAATATACCCTGAAAGTATGTCTGATGCCGTATACTGGTGGGTCGAGATCGATGTTTCAGGAGTCAACAGCAGCTTTGAGTACGACTTCGATCCTATAACGGATGATGATGACCATAATAAAAAGACGAGATTCGCTGCCATGACCAAACAACATCTTCAGAATGATAGAATCAATGTCAAGATCTCAGATACGGATAATAGAACTATAAAAATATGCTACTGCATTTGTATAGGTCCGTTCACGAAAGGTACGAAGCCTACCGTTGAAAAGGGGCGAGATATGATGCTGGCACATCTGGAAAAAGAGCTTCAGGCACCATCAGAGGCTCTAGACGCGCTTGAAGCATACTGGCGCGAGATGAAAGCAAGGCGAGAGCGGCTTGAGGAAGAACTTTCTGACCAACAACGACGCTCGTTTCGCGAAGCTACCCCTGTACCCCCTGGAGCACCTCGACTTGGGTATTATAATGATGATGATATCCCGGAGGAGAGAGTGGAGCCGGGTCAATGGTGGTGATGAGAAGAAGCAGCCTTTTTGTCTGGAATAGTGAGATTTGCTGGCATTTGGTGAAAAATGGGGATGTAGAGAGGCATCTTGCCTCGTCTTTGTCTAGTCTATAGTTTTGTTTTGGAATCATGAGGAAAATTTCTTTATACTATGGAGTAAATAGTATCTGTCACCTCCTTTATCTCTGTAAGGGTAATGCATGTTCTTTTTAAATTGATTAACTTATATCATGGCAAATACCAGAGAGCCCCGGCCTCGTTGTAAGTTCCTCCATCTGCGTAGGCATATCCATAGAAGCCTCTGGGGGTGTTTCGACATTCAAGGGAAACGCTGAGACAGCTTTGTATTTTGCATGCTCTAAATACAACGATTGGATAGAGTACAAGGAATTTACCGTATCGACAGCCATCTTCAAACGTTTTATAAAGAACAGAGATTCCTCAGTCTTGTGAACGGCTATTATAACTACCCTACACTTCCACTACTAACCACCTAAGAGGTATACACTGAAAAAAATCCCAGAAGACACTTCCACCACAACCCACCCAGAATGGATTACCAAGAGAGAGAACTCGAGAAGCAATACTTTGCTGAGGTCAGCCTCACAGCCACCTATCGGGGGCAGAGACTCGTTGACTACGACACACAGAGTGACGGCGACGACCTTGACAAGACGCAGAGAGTCGCAGCCCTCGTCAAGAACTATATCAAACTAGGGATCCTTCCAGTGAAAGTTACAGAAAAGTACAGGAATGAAAACTACAAAGCTCCTGGCTACATATTCTCGAAGAGAATGTACGTTTGTCAGAAACCAACCCAACAAGCGGCTAAGGAAACCATGTTGGCCCACCTTGAGCATCTCATATCAGAGCCAGCGACCAGAAGGGAGTCGCGGGCAGAACATCGTGCTCCTCGTAGGTCTCGAATTGACGCCAGACATACTTCTATACAGCATCGGAGTGCGCGCAATGCGGATGATTGGTTTACAAGCGAACTCCCATGGGATACCTCGAGGATATCAGGGCGAGATACCAGAAGGGAACAGCAGGCAGAACTCCCTACTCCTAGTAGACCTGAAATTGACAACAGACATACTTCTATAGCGCATCAGAGTGCGCACAATAAGGATGATTGGTTTGAAAACGAACTCGATTGGCGCAACAGTGGCCAGTAATCTGGTTTGAATTGATTTTCTTTTTTCTTTTTGCTATCCTTGATACGAGTCTTTGTTTTGGAGTGATCCTTTGGAGTATAATGTGTCTTTGTTCTTTTGCAAATAGTTTCTTTATATGGGTTCTGTTTTCCGCGTGTACTTCTGAAAAGTATAATAAATTTGTTTGTGAAATGGTCAACATTGGTAGCAGCAGATAAAAGTCTACAAGTCTACATGGCTGTTTAAAGATCTACTGCATGTCTAGACCGAGAGACAAAACTGTCAAACGCATGAACTGTGCTAGATATATTTCAACTTCTTAATATCTTATATTAAATAGGATCATTCTGTATCGTTGCCCAAGTTTGGAAGTGTAGTTTGGATTTGAGTGTTCTGCCAAAATTGCTTATTGAGGATCCCGTGCAGAGTCATATCAAAGAATACCCATTTCTATAGGGCTAGCACGTACTCTACTATATGCCTGAAGCAAGGCATAGTCTGACAGTATGTACCTGGTGTACGCTACACTTAACGTTGACAACAGTAGTGTAGAGCTTAATCACATATATCTCAAGTATAGAAGCTGCTTCACTCCCCTCTTGTTGGTTGATAAGAGGGAAATACCGGACACTGTGGACTAGACAGGTACTACCCAAGGCTAGTATATGTACATAGCATATAGATTTTTGAGTACCGGAGTAAGCCCACTCGTCTTTCTCCCATGGGTAGCCAGCGGATGGCTTCCCCCCCCCTGGAAAATGCCATGAAACATCTAGATGGGGTTACACAACGCTTGACTCTTGAGGGTTAGGGTCAGCATTGGCGAAGATCAGCTCACATGACCAGGAATATTCAACCGTCTACGTTACTCGCCAGGAGGTGGAATGGGTTTTGTTGACTATGGAAGGGGCTTGATTCCTCGGAACTGTGCTGCACCACTATTCATCTTTCTGGACTCTGATATCTAGTTCTTTGGAGAGGGACCGAAAGTTCACTATCAAAACCTGTCAAGACACTTGTACCAATGGCTAGCGAAGGATCCGACGATGAGGTCTGCTGGTATGTTGAGGTCAGAGACCGGGGTTTTGCTTGGGATGAGACATGTTTCGACCCGAGTGATATACAAGACACTCTTTTTCAGCGGACTCTGGCTCAATGGATGTCTGGATTGAAATATGGAAGTTTGAAGGCGAGGCTCACGACAAAGAACAATGACGGTCAGGATGGTGTCATCTCCACGTGCATGGATGAGAAATATCCCCCCGGTCAGGCGCCAGGCGAAGAGGCGAGAAAGAAGGGAGTGGAGAAATTGGTGAGAGAAATGGAAAAGTTGTTTAAAGGAGTATGAAGAATCATGGCGCTTTCCTCGATTTCGGAATATGTGTACTGCTGAAGGGTCAGCGGCATTTATCGCTATTTTTTTCTTTCTTTCGTTTTTGGAAGAAAATGGACTTGTCTTGTACTGGGGCAATTCGCCTTTAGTTTATAGATTGTCTAATGCGTATGGAACGAGGAAATGGAATATCTCTATCTCTTTTCTACCTTGACTGAAGGTAATATCTTCTACTGTAAATCAGATCTGTGTAGAAGAACTGTTTGGCGTGAACGGCAATTTCCATTGTTATATTTACCCTGGTATTGTATTCTGGCTCTATTTACTTGCCATTGTTTAGGAAGATCCCGCTCATGAGAATAATCTTGAAACAGCTTTATGCAAGTTCCATAATCAAATGTGCCATTTTTCTCTTTCTTTCTTTCCTCCCTTCTTGAGCCGGGAATTCCAGGAAAATCATACAGTTGCGGGATAAACCAGATAGTAAGGTTGATACCACCATGCTGTACTCCGAAGAAACTACACAGACGCTTCAATTATCCGAAGAGTAGTATAAATCACCCATAAAATATCAGTGGAATAATCCGAGTCTTCATTAACACAAGACTACAGTATAGGAAACTCAACTGCTAGTCTCGAAAGCCAAAGGTACTGTTTATCATATATAACCAGGGCTTTATTCCCTATCCCATTATATTGTCATTAAGAATCTCTTTGAACACCACCTGGCCAACCTATCACAAACGTTATACATACTATCATGGGTGTCAAACCGGGACTTGAGAACCTCGACACAAGAAAGGCATATGTGCAGGTCAAAGCCGACATTGGTGATGACCGGGACCGGAATGATACAAGCCGGGAAGCCTGGGCTCGTTAATTACGGCAAAAGAAGACCTTCTACAAACGATGCCTGGCAATTGTCGACGGAACTCATACTGTGGACTACGATGCCATCACAATCGCGTATCAAGATAATAGCCATCAGTCCAACATTTACTCTTGTTTCCTGGGTCATATAGCAGTGGATGACACAGTAGTTGTTGATGATGACGCGATGTGCAAACTACGCTCGGAGATACAAGAAGATCTGGATAAAATGTCCTGAAGCTTGATATGTTACAAAGCCAACAACAGCAAGACTGAATCTTTGGGCAGCTTGGACGTTCGGGTACATGTATTAGGTTGTTGGCACATGCTATGTGCAGAGTATGTTGGTCTACAAGGATAATATCAAAGACGTTGCCTGAGGCACCTGCAGTGAACTTATGGAGGGACCTGAGAGTCGCTTATACTAGTTTCTGAGCAATAGAGAAATTAAACCCTACGTTGCGAGATTTGAGCTACCAAGCTATCTGTACCGAAAGAGTGATAAATGTCATTCGGCTGATGGCGACACGGGGAAGCACAGCTTTGTTTGTAGTATCTCGGTAATCTCTATCTAGCATGTCTCCTGGTTGTATATCCGCTACAATGTTAAGAGGTAGGGCAGCATCGAAATATTGAAGTATGTGCAACTCAGCTTCCGACAAGAATGGGGAAGTGATCTATGTAAAACTAGTGAGACTGTCTCTGCAAATATAACAATATGATACACTCCACGTTGAACCCTAAACTCAGTTGTATCTCTGCCACAACGTCACGGACCTTTCCTTGTTTCCGATTGACAATGCATTATCTCGGGAGATGAACCGAGTGTATCCAGGTACAACCTCGTTGCGTATCCCGAGAGTACTAACTCGAACGTTGTGTAGTCATTAACTGGCCCCGGCAGATCGATCTCTTTGTTGCGGCTCATTGTTGAGGATGGTTTTTGGAGATAAGGGGTTTGTTACTCTATAAATTATAAAGGTAACTCAGGCTTCTAAGCTTACTA
Source organism: Aspergillus pseudonomiae (assembly GCF_009193645.1). Classification (NCBI taxonomy): domain Eukaryota; kingdom Fungi; phylum Ascomycota; class Eurotiomycetes; order Eurotiales; family Aspergillaceae; genus Aspergillus; species Aspergillus pseudonomiae. The sequence goes on along the minus strand of NW_022476021.1, from coordinate 233,131 downwards.
CTATAGATAACGGACTCTGTTTGTTCAAGTATACTCATAACCTTTATACTAATAACATTTCCTTAACTATTTCAGTCTACTGGGATGGACACCTACCACTACCTCGAGTTACCTTATACAACATGGATGCACCATAGGAGCACGGGACTAACAGGCTGACACACTACTGATGACAATTCATCAAGGATGATAGGTACAGTTTGCTGCTGGGCAGGTTTTGCGGCCATCAGTTCGCAGACCATAAACAAGCTAGCTTAAGGTTGGAGCGTGAGATATACGATGCCATTGCTACGCACCACTCCGATGGCTGGAGGTATGTCCCTTCGGCCTTGGGGTTCCGGTGAACGGGCAAAATCTGCTATTTATGAGGGCTGGAATAAATCATGCTAAACGTGATCTTGAGTGAAATGTTCCTGAAGATATAACGAGAATAGTATACAGGGAAGTCAGGTTTGTTTGCAAGAGCAAGAATTAAATCTATATAAGAATGTAGTCGGGGGCCTTGAACAGCGAGTGTAATTGATCTGATCATGTAGACAAGTGCATATTTATTCTTCTGATTTCGTGCAATATTTACGTTACTACATACATGAATCAAGGGAGTATCATAGCATAAACGTCCATCAAACCTCGTAAAGAAATTTCCATCATACCAAACACATTACCAAGTCATGTTAATCCCACAACCGAAAAACCATCTATTTTGCGCCTCATTGCGTAAAATAAAGCACTACAGTCCGGCAAAACGTGCCCATCCAGCAGCCCGGATGGTTGGTTTCTCGTCTGTGGCCTTGTTCATGCCGCCTCGGCCTTCCTCCGCAACCTTCCCACTGACGTCTCGTCTTCTTCCAACCCCAAGCCCCGCAATGTAGTTACCGTATGATAGGGCTGATCCACCGCTGACATTAGAACCGAAATCAGCCCCAGAGTTGCTGACGACACGGCCCTTACGATCGCTCTCAACTGTCATAGGACTCTGAGGCGGAAGCATAAGCCCGTTTTCGTTGACATCGATCGCGTCATCATGCTGCTTCAGAGCGCCGTAGGTGCTCATCTTCTGGCTTCTGCGTTTCATAAGTTTGCTCTTCTTCCGCCCTAAGCCACGCGTGTCCTCATCGTGATTGCTGACATTCCGGGGAATACTGAGTCCAGTCTTGCTTTCAAGTTCACCGTAAAAACGACCGTTCTTCTCAGGGCTGTCAACAGGAGGTGGCGTAGCTGTTGGGTTGGGGGAGAGATTAGGGATATCCACGAGCGCCATACGGCCACTTTGCGTTGCATCAATAGATGTTTCATCAATGGCAGGCTGAGGGGTGGGTGGGTTCAGCGCTAAAGGATTGACGCGTAGTGACTCGGAAGACTCCCTAACCTCGTCATGGTCCTCGAAAATATGCATGCGATGGTCCCCGATATCTTCTTCGGCCTTGTCGTAGAACCTATCCCGTTGCGGACGATAATGATTCTCATCATCGTTTCCATAATATTCCCGTATGGGAACAGATTCATATTCGCCACGTACATCTTCTCGAATTGTCTCTTCAAGGTCCCATCCAATACGCTGATTGTTGAACCAATCCAAGGGTCCACTATTGCCAGAGGCTGGCGAGTTGGCTGTTCTGCTGTACGTAGAAGAGGGGTCGCGGTGGAGGAGATTTTCTCTTTGGCCTTCTTCCACAGGTGAAGCGGATCGAGACGGGAACGCGATCCAGTTTTCCGAAGCTGGGCTCGCACACTGAGATCGGCTAGGGACATCTGGAGATCGTTCTCGTACTGGTGAAGCGTAGGAAATTCTGGTTGTAGGTCTTGTGAGAATGTCTGCGTCCTGGTCCGGAAGCTGGTACATCATGTGCTCTGTAGTGTCCGCTTGTTGCCCGAAAGGCATCAGTGGTACAGGAAGTTCGTCGTGATCATAAGCCATGGTCATCTGGGATAACCTATTCTCCTTCGCATTTAACGGTGAGTTACTAGAACCGCCTTCGGATAATTTGGCCCTCGTGTGCATGAATGACATAGTACGAGGTGCTCCGATTAGCGTCTCGCCCGACATAGTGGAGTCTAAAGTAGAGCTGCTAGTATGTTTCTTGGTGATCTCGGACTTGTTTCGTTTGTGAGGACGGGCGGTCAAGTTATCTTCCAAAGGATTCAGATCTGGAGGCAGACGGGTGATTTTGCGGAAAATAAGACCCAGAAAGACCGAAATCCCCAAAGAAATGAGATGCAATCCACCATTAATGACACTCAGCAAAAATGTGGCCTGTGCAATCTTGGTCGAGACCTCAAAGTCGGCACTGAGCAAAGTACTCCAATGGTATGCATTGTCAGTGTATTGATTGAAGCCTAAATATGCTGCAAACACGTAAAAAGGTACCAAGCCGAGGTCAAAGGTTCCGGAAAATAACATGTAGCTGGCTTGAGTCCCAGCAGGTCTTGTAATTGAGCGACAGAGGTGATAGATACCATAAAGAGTGTGTAGAATTGCCACAGCCGGCTTATCAGATGTTAGGGCAACGTTCAAGCAGGTTAAACTCGGTCTGTACTTACTCCGACACGGACAATCCATATAAGGGCCGCAGCAGCATTTTTGATAACAATGGCACAGAAAAGTGACCCAAGAGCTCCAGTCAGCTGTAAAATGCGCAGCCCAAGCTGTACCTTCCGCCCGCAGATCACCCTATTCTTAGTGTTTGGATTCATTGGAGTCCATTTGGACCTGCCATCAGGAATGTTACAATACTTCAGGGTACCCATATCGTCAGTATGTAGACCTTACATATGAATATCGTGAATGCTTACAGAGTCCGGATGCCGATTAAAATTCACCAGTGGCCCCTTTGGCTTGGGCTTTGACGGTGGACGAGTCCAGCTCGCCTGTGTCACAGCCTTTGGGTTGAAAGGGCGGTCTGTCGGTCCACTAAAGCTGTACGCTGAAGGGTTGTAAAGGAATGGAGGCGACTCTCCCATTGTGGCGATGGAAGAATCTTTGACTTTGTGTTTATTAATACATCCACCCACGCGAGAGAGCGGGGAGATGAGCGCGTGGTAGACGCAATAACCTTAACAAAAAGAATGCTGGGGAAGATGAAGCATGTAGGAAACAAGAGACGGAACCATGGAACGATGGAATGTCAGAGGAGGAAAGTGTCCGAGAAGCTCGTGCGAGCTGACCCATGCAAAAGCCCTTCTCTATCTACTCCGGATCGTCAACATCGCGATAGTCGGCGCGGCAACCGGCCCGATAAGGATCACGTGCACTGCCGTCATGGCCGTTTATCGATCTCGGGGAAAGTCAATCAGATCGATCAATTAATTGCGAACTCCACTGCGCATCCGTCTCAGGCACAATGAACCTCCAGCGTGTGCCTTACATCTGCTCGCAATGCACGGTGCAGATCAGCCGCTCTCCACTTCGTCGCTCGCCGCATCGTCTTTTGCCGCAGTCAGTATGGCAACGACGTCATAACAGTCAGTCTGTGCAGACTAATCAGCCATTTCGCGTTGCTGTTGTGGGGTCGGGTCCGGCCGGTTTCTATGCAGCCTATAGACTGCTGGCAAAATTGGACGATGCTGTGGTAGATATGTACGAAAAGTTGCCCGTGCCCTTCGGGCTGGTGCGGTATGGTGTAGCGCCAGACCATCCGGAAGTCAAGGTACGTTGTGACTAATTGTTCACGATTATTGTGCCCCAGCCATCTCGCCATGTTACAGATGGATCAATCTGACTGGCCCCTAGAATTGTGAAGAGAAATTTACTGAAGTTGCCTCATCTCCCCGGTTCAACTTCATTGGCAATATTGAACTCGGCGAGAATCTCCCTCTACAGGCGCTGAAGCCTCATTATGATGCTATCTTATTTTCATACGGAGCTCCAAAGGATAAGGAATTGGGTATTCCCGGAGAGAACGCCTGTCGAAATGTATACTCAGCTCGCGAATTTGTCGGATGGTACAACGGTCTTCCCGAGCACCGCGACCTAGCACCTGACCTGACAGCCGGTGAAGACGCAGTGATTATCGGCCAGGGCAACGTTGCGCTAGATGTAGCAAGAATCCTACTGTCAGATGTGGATGCCCTGCGCAAGACTGACATAACGGACTATGCTACCGAGGCATTGGCCAAGAGCAAGATCAAGCGAGTTCACGTAGTTGGGCGTCGAGGGCCGATGCAGGTATGTTGGCGGAAACCGGATACACTATGTAGCGTAGCAGATTTATACTAACAATGTGTAGGCTGCATTCACAATCAAGGAGCTTCGTGAGTTGCTCCAGCTACCGGGGGTGTCGTTCGATCCAGTTCGTAAGGAATTATTCCCACCAGACGATGTCATGAATGCCCTCCCTAGAGCCCAGAAGCGACTCATCCAACTACTCGCAAAGGGATCCAGTAACGATCCCGCAACATCGACCAAATCCTGGTCTCTAGATTTCCTTCTCTCGCCAGAGTGCCTCAACTGGTCCCCAATCCATCCATATCGCCTGTCACACGTCAAATTCTCCCGCAATGAGTTAGACCCGACCAATCCATATATTCCTAGCGCCAAGGTGTCGCCCAAGCATCTTTCCAGCGGCAAGCGAGCGCAGGTCAACATTCCTGCTAATACATTCTTCCGAAGTGTTGGATACAAATCACTACCTTTGCCTGGACTGGAAGACCTGGGGATTCAGTTCGACACGAAGCGAGGTGTCATCCCCAACGACGGATTCGGCAGAGTCACGAGCCCCACGAATACGGGGGCTAACGAACAACTCCCTGATGGGTCAGTTATCTCACACCTACCGGGTCTCTACTGCGCTGGCTGGGTCAAGCGTGGACCCACCGGCGTTATTGCAACAACCATGACGGATGCATTTACGACGGCAGATGTGGTGGTGGCTGATTTGAGCAGCCACCGAGGCAAGGGGTCTCTTTTGAATGGCCCCGGTCACAGCACCGGTCTTGGCTGGGAGGGAGTACGTCCCGAGGCCGAGAAGCGTGGCTTGCGGGCAACAACCTGGCAGGATTGGCAGCGTATTGATGCTGCCGAACGCGAGCGGGGCCAGCAGATCGGTAAACCCCGTTCTAAATTCGGCAGAGTGGAAGAAATGCTGGAAGTTGCACAGTAAAGGATGCGTGTACACTATGATAGACCTCTTAACACTATTTATATAGAACTACTACAATAGATCACGAAAAGATACCATCTCCACTTTCAGAATCAAATGCAACGTTCTTTAATTATGCTATCCCGCGTAATGCATTAGTGCTATATCACATGCTGAAATAGAGACATAAGAAGATAAAATTAGATACTTGGATCATGTAATTCATGATTCATCGTCACCATCCGTCAAGACAACCTCATCAATTATGGAAGCCGCAGTTCGAGCGGGGGACTTCAGTGTAGTCCACATTGACTCTGCCCAACTGCTCGGCCAATCCGTTCGTCAGAGCGTTCATGGCCTGCAAGCCGATGTTGAAGCCACCGGGTGCCGCATCAACGGCAGTCACGTAGATGGACCGGTCGATGTTGCCGGCCGCGTAGTGGAGTTGGTAGCACTTCCCGCAGTTGGGGCTGTTCCAGCCGGGGATGGTAGGAGCGCCACCGATGTTGGGGAAGCCCGGGACGGAGCCGAAGGTGCTGTAGCCCTGGGAGATGAGGCCGTACACACCGTCCGAGCAGGCAACAGTAGTCAGAGAGCTGCCGCCGACATCGTATTTTTGGTCGTAGGAGACGGAGACAGTGGCGGCGGTAGAAGCGTCGGTTGACTGCTCAACAGGTGCGGCTAAAGCCGAAGAGAAGAGGGCGAGGAGAGAGATAGCAGTGAAGGACTTCATTGTTCTGGTGGATGTTTTGAAAAAGTATCGTTTAAAGATGGCTTGGGAGGAAATGTTGTGGGGAGGCTTAAGGCTTCTGAGTCTTGGAGAGTGTAGTCGAGTTGCTTGGGATTGTAAATGCTCGTAGAGGGACTCCAACGGGGTTTATATACCCAATTCCAGGGTATATCGAAGCATTAACAGGCGGTTGCCTCGCCACCGTCTCCGAGATACTACATTGCTATCGGGTATAGTTCGGTCACCATCACTGGAGACATCCCGATAGAACCTTCCTGGACATAGGTTTGAAACCGGAGCAATGGCAGAGAAGATGCGGCGGGGAAATACCCACGGGAGAGTGAGACAGTCTCCTCATCTGCTGATGGATTGATGGGAATTGATTCATGCGGTGGGCGGAGATCAATGCGGGGGTGCATTCACTGGGGGATTTCCCGCTTTCCGGGCCAGTCAGATGATGCCGGGTTGGACCCTTATTGAGACATACAGATACTAGGCCATAGCTTTAGGCGTCCGGTTTGGCTCCGCTTGTCCCGATCCGGGATGACACCGATGATCACTCCGTTGGCCACTTCTATTCATAGGTACCATTGACGGCGTGATACGGTCGAGTCATGCAACGCAACAAGCCAAGGAATTGAACATTCCTGTCTCGCATCGTCGGATCTATGGGCACGAAGTATACCCGACAACTCCGAGGAGTTGCACATGGTGAGATACCAGCCTTCCTCCCCGCCAGTGATGTCATGTCGGGCCCTGTTATGTGTGGATTATTGATTAATATCTCCAATCAAGTTAAGAGCTCACTTCTAAACCGTTAGTAGCGAGGTCAAAAGGCTTCGAGCGGTGAGATCTGATTCACCTGGATGGCATGAAGCCTCTTTTGTGCCAAGGAAACTGCCGGAAATAGCACTAGCACCGAGTCCATGGCAATGCATGACTTCAATATATTGAATATGGTATCCCTCCATAGCTAATTATATCTCCATTGCCTCAATCATATCTGTGTGTCTCAAATATGCAGACTTGGGATGCCTGAAAACTGCAGTGAGAAATCAATCATACCATTCAATATTCATTGAGGGCCTTGCATAAATTACCTCGGAACTTGGAAGTACGGCAATCCGTATGAGCTGTCGTTATGAGACGTTTAGACAACGCCGTGGTACCACGTCAGATTTGGTGGGAGAATATGGCAGCGTGACCTACTATGAAGAGTTGCATCAGACATGTTCGTCGACGGGGCTCCTAAACGGCCGGATTCGGCAATTCTATTGTGATTACCGTTGGATGGGCGGGAAAGGCCGACAAACCCAAGGCTCGAGAAGTCTAGCTATATAATTACCTCCGCCCGGTATTGATCATTGCTATCCTGTCGAAGGAAGCATCCTCATTTCCCATGTCCTGCTTTAGGATATGCCAAAAAGGGTACCCACAGTTTGTTTTCAAGGACCCGATCGGTACAACCCGTCGATACCAAGGTTTTGTAGTTAATATAAAGAACCATGGTCCGAACAACCGGTTAGAAGAAGCTGGTATTGGATGTATGGTTGGAAAGAATCTCCGCCCTCGCCGTCGTGCGATTTTTGTTTTTGGGACTAGAGTTTTATAAGCGGTCGATCCCCTGAAAATCTTTCAGTAATGAGCGCAACTCACAATGAACGACAATACATCCCTTTTAGACTCATAAGACTAAATCTCAACCTCATTCTATACGCGTTTGGGGCGATACGATACTCTGGACACCTATCTTTAAAAGCGTGATGCTTGCGGCAAGAAGGAAGGGCTGAATGCCTGCAGGAGAACTAATAAATATCCCCCCATCAAAAAGTAAACTTTAGCATATAGTAGCCGTATCCGGAAAAGAAGCAACATGCCCATTCCATGATTGAACGTGACATACTAGAATTAAGTGACAATGAATGGCCTCAGGCTCCCAGGTTCTTGAAATTATGTGACCCATGAAGATTCCTTAGCCCCTTCTTTCTTTCCTAGGGTGCAAGCTTCTGCTGGTACGATAACCACAACGGATCTGTATTATCGTGTACTATTCATTTTCTTTGACTCTGTTATACTCTTACAGATCATATATCCATGTCCAGTCTTTCGGTATACGTGCCCGGCCATTGAGTGCGAACATATACAAAGTATTGATACTAGTAGGCACACCAAGGCTCTCCAGGTCTACTGGTAAGGCACTCGGCTGCGGTGAGTGTCGATCCCTATTCTCTCATCGGAGGATATACTCATCTACCGGGCCCAATCAGCGTTCGTCATTGATTTAGGAGTAGTCATGATCGCACTCCATTAGACTGGGTACGGGTGGCATATGCTCTGTCATTCTGACTGCACTTTCAGAAGCGCTCGAGCCATCATGTATTGTATCGATTTTTGAAACTTTCTGGGGTATGGCTGCTCTCCTGAAAACCTACTTTTGGCAGGGCCTGGCTCTGCGTAGGGTTGTTGCCAATGTCGAACAGACCTTGCGAAACGTACCCACAGGGGTTAACGCATACTCACGAGGATGTCATTTCTGACTGCAGGTTTTGCCATATGGCCACCAAGTGTTCGTTCTGCGACGGTAGTTGCCCCTTAGAGGCTTTACACTACTCCGTATACTGTGATCTTCCTGATCCAAGTCATTGGGAATGCCGATCATGTACGAAAACGTTTGCTCACTTTCCAGGCACCATACACCGTAGTTGGCTGACTGGGAAGGGCCCACTGACCCCAACTGTGGATCAGCATAAAGCAGGCTGTGTACGGAGTACTCCGAGTAAAACTATACCCAGCTAGTACCCACACTATGCTTTTAAGGGTTGTTCATCAGTACGAAGTACGTACCAAAACACGGCCAACCCTGGAACCATGAGGTGCCCCATATATCTACCGAGCCGAAGCCCTCTCTAGCCAAAGCTTGGGATAGAAAAGCTTTGAATGAGTAGCTTAGCCGGGACAACAAAATATTCCGAATTATGGGTCTGGAACCGTCTCCAAACCCAATACTAAGCGGTTATATACACTCATCCCCCCCCAAAGACTTACAGGCGCGGATACACGTTCCCCAACATTTCGTTACAAGAGATGAGCAATGACCACCCTCATTCGCATATTGCACTTGCTTAATAGCGAGGATGCTCAAACACACCTCACGAAACGGCAAAATGCTACACAGGAGCCTCTCGTGGGCGGGGATAGAGCGGGTTTTATTGCTATGGGGGTGATCGCACTTTGCTCTTTTATTTCAACTCTCTGTTTGCTAAGTTTCCTCACATACCGTTTCATCTTTTGGAAACGTTACTATAAACGTCCTCTTGCCGCCAACCAATACGTCGTGTTGATTTACAATCTCCTTCTGATTGATATCCAACAAGCAACAGCCTTCTTGCTATGCCTCCACTGGGTCTCGCGTGGCTATGTCTACTATCCAAGTGCGGTCTGCGTTCTGCAAGGTTGGTGGATTCAGGTGGGTGACCCTGGAAGTGGGCTATTTATCATGGCAATTGCGATGCACACCGGTGCAGTTGTACTGAGAGGGCGGCAACTTCCACACCGGACTTTTGTGTGTTGCGTTGTAGCTCTATGGGCCTTCATTATCGTGCTAGGATTGATCCCTGTAGGGTTATTTGGTTCCAAAACTTTCGTCATCTCCGAGGCCGGCTGGGTAAGTTGGAACTTCTGACAAAGCAAGGACAGTGGGAATACTTACAGTTTTAATTCTTAGTGCTGGCTTGGTCCGGAACACGAGACGGAACGTCTCTGGGCCCATTATCTATGGATCTTTCTCGCCGAATTCGGAACTGTCGTCTTCTACGGCATGTTATTCTTTCACCTACGACGTCGTATGAACCAGGCGGCGGTGCTCCGTCAAAGACACCAAGAAAGTCTGAAACGACTCAACCGTGTCGTCATTTACATGGTTATTTACCCGATCGTATACCTGGTCTTATCCCTTCCACTGGCAGCAGGCCGTATGTCGACGGCCAGACACATTGTTCAAAGTAGAGGATATTTCGCCGTGGCTGGGTCCTTAATGGCGTTGTCGGGGCTGGTTGACGTTGCTGTGTACGCGTTGACCCGGCGGCACTTGCTGCTGGATACGGAGATCAGCACATCGGATAAGATATATGCCTACTCCAATTCGAACGCGTACCAAACGCATATCACAACTACCACGAGGGAGAACAAGAAGGTGCGTGTGGGGTCTCGGTTACGCCGAGGTCTCCAGACACTAAATGACACGATAAACGACGGGGATTCCACTGAAGACCTGCGCAAGGGTGGCGACATGGAAATGGCCGACCTGGGCCATGGAGTGTACCAGGAGACAACGATCGAGATCTCGCACGAGCCAGCGGACCCAGTCGAATATCACGGAAACCAACGGAGTAGTGGATGATGTGGGCACCGGGCGGAGCTCCCATCTCCACTAAGAAAATTTTTTATCATACGTCCTGCCCTTTCATTACTTTTCCTTTTTGTCTTGTGCCTTCGGGGCCCTTTTTTTTCTTGCACATTGTTTTCAACTCCCATTTCTTAATTGATTAGAATGATATTATTAATGATACCCCGGCATGTTTCTCTGGCTTTTGTTTCTTTCGTCATGACCTTTTCAACTCGAATGTACGTAACCATTTGTATAAATCCGTCATACGATGTCTAGTACCGGGCCGAATTTTCGGCAAACGTTTCCATCTCATTTTATGCGGCAGGCTGATCTGCACCACCACTCTCCACTTTGGGCAAAGCTTGAACATTCTGTTGAGTCCACTCTGTCGGATCGCACCCGACACACCACGGCCTAAACGCGAAAGGGGTCTTTGAAGTTTGGTAGCGCCTATTGCCGACCTATACGGAGTAAGTTGCGCACGAATGACAATCCATATGAATGGTAGACTCAGTCGTTGAAGGCGAAAGACGGGATGGGATACACACTAGCCAAGTTCCCCATCCCATCTGGCCGGGCTGATCAACATGGATGTGCAACCTACCTAATTGACCTTCCGAATGGGGCTATTTCTTCTCCTGAAAAGCACCGGCAGTTCTCTCCGGCTGCATAAAAATCTCGGTGACTCGGAGTATCTGTCCATTGTACCCCGGTTATGGGCGTGCATGGGGCTAGACCATAGCAGCCATTCCTCATCCAACTTAGAAGTCAAGAGTGTGAGTAAAATGTAAACAAAACTGCTTACGCTGACGCAAGCCATACCACCGTCTCCAAATAGCCTTCAGTGTTTAAAACGTCTCTTGGCCGTCCCTTCACCCGAGTTGATCATGGACCGAGGATATGAGAACATGAGACCCTATAGGGAAAGCCTAGAGTGCCCTGTGACGTCGATCCAATTAGTACACTGCAGTGACTTGCCTAGGGACCTAGGTCTTTGCCCGACGCATTCCTCCTTCTCCAAGTCCATACAAGTTGATACAACTCTTCCACATAAACTCCGAGCAGTCTCCAAATACTCGGTGATGCACATGGATTAATATCCTGCCGACGCCAATTAAACTCCATTTGGAATCAATACGAGATTCTCCGTGCGACCCTCTCCCCCTTTCACCCACCTCCAATTGATGGATACCGTGGCTCTACGGAGTAGTCTAAGTTTTTAAGGTCCTAGTCGGAATACCCCTGAACTTCCAGAACATCTCTCTCTACCTTATCCTAGGCTAGGATATGGAGTATTTCTTCGCACCTCTCCCTAGGTTCCCAACTAGGTAAAGCTAGCGATTCAATGCGAACGAGGCAAATAGGAACCTCGACCGTCGACCCACCAAGTAATCAGTAGTCGCGAAGCCATCATTCGTATTAGATGGGGCTCGGCTAAGCGTTATGGGGCTATACGGGAAAGCCCAACTTTCGGACAGGTATTCTTAGAAATCAATGGTATGAGTGGTTTATTGGCGGGTTTTTTGTCTTTTCCCTGACTAACGAGGATACTGGTCTGTTTAATTAATTGTTGACAAAATGTCTACTGATTACAATCACGCGAGCAGTTTGCTTTGTTTCTGAGCTAACTCGTCTGAGCTCGCGGGATATACCCTTCTTGCGACTTGATCGACAACAATTATCTTATCCATGACTAACAGATGATGCCTCGATGGTGTATAATCTCTGTTATATACGAGCGGATTGGACCTAGCTTATTTGCAATGTGGAAGAAAAAGCGAGCTTCACCGCAAGGATTTTTGAGTATTTGAATCATCAAATTGGCCCCAGTTCTATATAGAGTTTGAGACTTGCGCTTCGCTTTTTTTTTTTTGAGTCCAGTTCCATGGAATCTTTGGGCCAGACAACTCCACTTACGGCTATTAAGTACTCTACACTGCATAGTGGTAGCACTCCTCATAGATTTCCCATCGGCCGACTATTCTTTCCCCACCGGGATTCTCGAGGACCACGATGTCACTATATTACCATTCTTTGTAAACCGCTGAGATCGCCATTGATCGTGCGGATCGCTGCTAGTCGCTTGGTGTGGGCAACTTTACTATCCGTATCGCTGTGATATATCACTGTTCTAGTTTGAATGAGGAACAGAATCTCCAAAGGATTCTACTAAACCGAATCACCACAATGCCGTTCAATTCTGACACATGACGACAATTATCAAGTCTCCTTTGTCTCAAAGATATGAACCACCACTTGATCTACCACACTGCGAAAATCCTGCTTTTGCGAGGATGATACCTCGCACATGCGACTTGCTCGTCAGTGAGAACGACTCGCTCGGGGCTCTGTAGATCTTGATTCACAGCTTATTAGCCACCGAGCAAATCATCAATCAATGACGTCTAGCTTCACAAGGGGCAAAAAGTTGCCGCGGTACATTGTCTGTATAATATGGACAGTTGATGACAGAATTGGAGATGGTTTGTTGCGCAGGTTATATCAGGCTTAGGCAAGAGCGGTATATATCATATGATATAACTGGTACGCAGTTGATTCTTCCCAAAGAAAGTTGTTGATGACTCCATCACCAAAGCTCCTGAAGCTAGATTGCTGTAGATGATACCGAATTCTCCTGGCAGAATATACGACCATATATTGTGATCACATGGCTTGGCTCAATATTCGCATGCTTCGTTTCACAAGACCTTCATCGTTGGCTCCTTGGCCGCTGAAACCTCATATTAACTAGTGAATCTGGAGTTCTGTTTCGATGCAATAATAGTCACCAGAGGTTTTTGGAATCTATATACTAATGGAAGTCTCTCCCAAGGCAGTAATTATTGAGTACATGGCTCAACAGAAATATACCATCCTGTATTACTGATTTTCTATATCAGTTGTTAACGAAAGTGTTAGGGTTTATTTTCACTTCGAATGGATTCTTGTCTACATTGGATCCTGACCGAACAAATCCAAGCGTAGTGGAGCATTCTTAATATGGAAACGCCTCCAATACATAGTGTTTACGTTTTTCCATACTTAAATTGCCTCCATGGACTTGACTGGGATCATATTCAAAAAATTCACATTGCAGCACTCCAGAAACAGTTATTTTTTGAACGGGGTCTGGATTCCTCCCCTAGGAGAGCTCCCCATGTCCGCAGTATGTATATACCTGCCCGGGTCGTCCTAAGGTCAAGTCCCAGTGCACTGTAGAGCAAGGGTTTATATAGGAGTACGGTCTAAAGAAGCTAATTGCAACCCCAATTACAACCTATATAATTCTGTTGCGCTCTGGACTATCGCCCTCAAAATTGAATAAAGTGGCGGAAGCTATCTATAGAAAAGCAGAACTTCATTTTTTGTATGTCGAAACCTTCATACAGAATTGGAATCATTTCGCCCATAACCCGAACAAACATAAATATACCCTTCAAATAGGTGATAAGGAATAACTGAAAAGCAGAGGTAACAATGAATACCGGGTAGCATACAGATGCAGAATGTTTAACTTTATCCCTAGCGCAACGATCCAGTGCAACACGGATCAGAAAGAACCTACAAAGCCTAAAGTGGCCAGATCTATACCATTACTCGTCTGTCACCTCCTCAACTCGAGGGGCCAGGTCACGCTTCACAGCACTCGAAGTATCCGAGGCTGCGGTTGCCGTTGTGGTCGCTGAAGGGGCAGACTCGGCTGGCTCAGAGGGTGGAGACTTGACAGACTTGGATACGTCGCCAGCAGACTTCTTAGACTTCTTCTTTTTCTTGCTCTGTCGTAGGGATGTTAGAGAAAGCCATAAACATAAGGTCGAGATGGAACACATACCTCTTGCCAACCCCACAAGGGCTTGAAACTGTCAATAAAGCCAACATCCTCGAACAAGTTCGGGAATAACCAGAGACCAGGAGGAACAGCAAAGACCGTGATGCAGAACAGAATAAGACGGAAGATGGACATGGCGAAGAACAACCCCAGGAGGCCCATCATACCAACACTCAAGTACCAAACACCTTGTCTCATCACCATGGGCCACAATGGGAAAAGAACAACGGCGAAAATACCAGCCACCACTACGGCGGCCATAGCCTTCTGTTTCCATTGAGGTCCCTCGTATAGCCATACGTAGTGCATCATAGGGTCTGTTTCCTGGTGCTGCTCAATCTTGACGGTCCACAGCCCCTTGACTCGGTTCTTGGGCTTTGCGTGGTTGTGACCCGCATGGGGATCAACTTTCGATACGCGCAAGGCAAGAAGCGATAGAGGGAGGAGCTTGAAAACGTTCTCTGCTGATGCACGGTCCGTTACGGGGGGGAGTAGAGAGTTCTTCTTTGCGGCTGCTTTAGCGTATGCGGGCGATTCCAGAGCGCGAATGGCACGTTTCACTGTATGGTCAATCAGCCGTGTTGCGGACAACCGGATCTAGGTTTCATGTGATAAGCACCTTTGAACATGTCCTTTCTCTGTCCATCCATGATACATGTTCTCGGCTTCAAGTTCTGAGATCGCAAGAACTGCGCAACCGCGATGGCTTTGGGGTCTGGGGGATTCGATGGGTTCACAGGGACTTGATGCGTAGTCTGTTGTGGTTGAGGCTGTTGTGGTGCCTGCTGGCCTTGCTCCTCTTGCTGAGCTTGCTGGCCCGGTTGTCCTGGCTTTGGCGATCCTTGGCCCTGTCGTTGGGCCTCAACCTGTTGTTGGTGAGCAGCGAGAGCTCGCATTCTCAGTTGCTGAACGTATTGCTCGGTGGACATGCCATGCTTCGCGGCTTCGGCATTCAGCTGTTCGCGCTGCTGTTTAGCGAATTCCTCCGGCGTCATGCCACGCCTTGCGGCCTCAGCAGCGAACTGTTGCTGCATGGCGGCAATCTGCTGGGGAGATGGCTGCCCAGGCGCCGCCATTTTGTAGTAATGTGAAAGATGGGGATGGAGTCGGAATCAATTAATAATAGTGCGGGCGGGGATCTCGAGTAGTCCCTCGAACTTGACGGAGGAAGAGAGAAAAAAAAAAGAAAAGAAAAAAGGTCTAGCGATTTAGAGAACAAAGTAATATGGTCGCAGTTGGAACTCGAGGATCAGTGGGAACTTTCGAAGTGGCCAGATAATAAATGTTCCAGCTCAAAAGGGTAAAGCCGTAAGCCACGCCGCACCGCCTTCCTCTGCGGCGGAGGTGGAGGAATCTCCGTCATCGCCCGTGTTATCAGCTTCATTTACTTCGTCTTCTCCCCCTCCCTTCTCTTCTCTGCTCTTCCTTGTCTCTAATGGCTGCCCTTGCGCGATCCTTTTCAGTACTGTCCGTCTGCCATGCGTATATATAAGATCTCAGCAGCTCCATGTCATTAAATTACAACCCTGACCAGTCATCCCTCATCAATACGAAATGGGAAACGATCTTTCTGGTAAGTTACCCCATCCATGTCGGGGAAGTATACAGGGAAAGTAGAAAATGAATGAATTAGCTAAACACCGTGATAGAGCGAAAGAGATGTGGCCGGCCAAATTCCACTTAACTATATCACAAGCTCTGGCGTATCCGTGACAGCAGCATGCTTTGGCAACAATGTATTCGAGACGCAGTCCGCTGAAAAATGTATATCCAATCTGTTGTCGGTTGGATACCGACGCTTTCTCGTCGATCTGTATTGGTCGGCGGGCTTGCGGGCTTGGACGTTTTGCCCAGTGGCTATTCCAAAGAATGTTCCCGTTGTCACTGTTTCTACGACGCCCACAATGACACCAACTGCAACTGCCAGTGCCGCTCAAAGTACTGCTACCCTCGTTTCCAGTTCATCTGGCTGGCCTGTCTATGAGCTAGGCCCCTATCTATGCTCAGAGAACCTCGACCTATCTGGTCTGATTGATATCTTCCAGGATTACTTCAAAGACACAACGTCTCAGTTGAATGTGTACATCAGATACCTAACGTTCAACCTGCATGTTGCTGCTAGCGCTGCCGCTCCGGAACTGCCTGCAGCAAAGGTATCGGGTGATGAGCTGCCGTCCTTTTCTGAACGAGTAGATACTTTGATGGATGACCGTCTTTTTTACTACATCTACACACCGTCACGGCTGGCCAACGAGCGCAGCAACCTGAACGAGTCTTGGTATGAAGTCGATGATGGGTACAAGCCTATTACCGAATATTTCGCAACTCATGAACTCTCAGATGGTACACAAAGTACTCCGGACGGCTGGCCAGCCTCAAAATATGTACAACTTGCACAGGAGCGCCGTCTCTTTCTTGAGTATGGCTCTGTGGACCCTCAACTCGAGGACTACAACTTAACCGCAGGTAAAAGCGAGGTCATATTTCCTCCAAGATATCTAGCATCCTTAGTACCCGCGCCTTCGGCCGATGAAGGAGGTTTGGATTACGGTTGCTTTTATGACGCAGATGCTTTCCAGGTATCTGAAGTGAACTCCTCTTGGGCACTCTCAAGTAGCCTGTCTCAGCCACATGGCTTGAATGAGACCTATGCCTTGCGTGAATTGTCAGAAAGGGTTGTAAATCTAACCGCGTGTGGGTTGACACCAATCCTCAATAACACCCTCTTCAACAAGACCGCCGACCAGGAGGTCGCACCATATAAAAATATCTCTCTATCTTCTACATGGGCTTGGGCAGAAGGGGAACCCCAGGGCGCCGATGTGGCCGACAATATCGATTCGCCCCAATATGATCGATGCGCAGTCCTCGACGTCTCCGTAGGCGGCCACTGGCGCGTTGCGAACTGTACGGATGTGCGGCGAGTCGCCTGCCGAGTAGCGAACTTACCATATACCTGGACAGTATCCAGTACTGCACATAGCTACACCGATGCTTATTCAGAGGCTTGCCCAGACAATACGACCATGGGAGTTCCTCGCACAGGCCTAGAAAATACGTATCTCTACCGATACCTCCTGACCCAACCAAGCAACATCATTGATCCCACGTCTCCAGACCGCGCTAAGCGGGAGATTTGGCTAGACTTCAACTCTCGGGATATCACGTCATGCTGGGTGACTGGTGGGCCTGAGGCTAAATGTCCATATGCGTCGGATCCTAAACAGCTGGAGAAAAAAACAGTGCTGGTGTCAACCATCGCAGGCATTGTTATTTGCATCATCACTGCACTGACACTATTCGTAAAGTGCAACACCAACCGGCGGAACTCGAGACGAGGCAAACGAATTATCCAAGGGTGGGAATATGAAGGTGTCCCTTCTTAACGCATGGAAATCGGATACTAATATTGTACCAACACAATTTGACGTTTGGAAGCCGTTCTGTGACACGAAACCATATGTATTTGATACCCAATGTACTTCTTATATTGAACAATGTATATAAGTGAATGTACCTCATCTGTTTGTATATAGCTTCAGTACTGATGAATGTATATATTTACAATCTCCAACTGATTCCTCGGCATCACATGCCACAACCAAGTTTCTTTATAGCTCCTTATAACTCCTGAAATTCACAGGATTCTATTAGCTGTCCTCGATAAACCAAAGAGAAACCACTTCCAGAGCATCTTATTGAGAAAGAACTTGCATCAACAGTGACCTGCGTCGCAACTAAAAACCTGGTCTACAGCGATATATACAGGAACATGGCATACATAGTATAGCATGGTACGTTCAACACGAACAAGTTTCAATCATATATAACCAGTAAGCAATTGACAGCGTGAGATATCCTGATTCGTTCATCGCTGTGAGGAATAAAAAGAGAAAAGCATTTCGCGAGTAACGGCATTATACGGCGATAAAATATAATAGTTTGAGGGCAAGAAAAAGAGAGAAGGAGAGGTGGTTTGCAAGTCAAGAAGAAAAGAAAAAGCAGGGAGGCCATGATGTTATATGAAGTTCGAAACTGTAACGCGCTGATGCAGGATGGTATGGTATAAAGCTTTTTGGTTAGACACGGCTGGCTATCAAAGCCGGCAAAGAAGGAAACGATTCTGGCATAGTGAAACATGATGAGAAAGGAGAATAGTGGTATCTAGTTAAGAAGAGAGGCCGCTCTCTATATGCAAAAGCGATAATCAAGGACTGGAATAAGGCTGAATAAAATCAGCAGAGGACTATGGCTTATATGCCATTGACGGTCCGTGGGTGTCGAGAACCAAGACTTTGGGTTGCTGGTGGAAGAGGCATGGGAGCAGGACGAGGTGCGGCACTGGCCAGGCTTTTCCGACGCAGTCGGGTGCCCTTCAATGGTGGTGGTGATGTGCACACACGGGGGTCCGGGAATTGCTCAGCTATTTCAGGAAGCGATGGCTCGACTGGAGAAGGAATCTTTGGTAAAGGACAGTCAGGAGGAGGTAATGCCGGCGGTCCAACTGAAAGTCCAGGCATACTCTTGCGACGCAGCATGGGTCCAGTCGAAGAACGATTTGGCGTGGCTGTTGGAAAAACGGAAACCCTGTGGCGTTGCTGTTCCCGACGAGACGCTTGATAGCCGGTCTCCGGGGGCGATTGTGGGATTTGTGAATGGGCAGACTCGTGCTCGATAATGCTGGTGGGTCGCGAGGATTGCGCGGCAGTTGATGTTGCAGCGGCGGCCTTCGATATGCGCGAAGTATGCTGCAGCTTTGGATCCGTATTTCTAGAATCGCCGAGCGAATCCCCCGAATTGGATATGCGTAAAGACCTCCTCTTTGGGGAGTCACGGAAAGGTACGACTTGTTCATGCGATTCGCTCATTGCGACGCTGGTGATGCTCTTGATTGGAGACTGTGGTGGAGACGGGAAGGCAGAGATAGTATTAGTCTCGTCTGTGTCGGTTTCGTCGTTGCGAGCGGAGGGGAACCGAGGAATTTGCATCTGACCTTGCCCCATCCTGGCCGTGAATCTCTTGCTGAAAGATGGAACACTGAAGTTTGGGGCTGGGGGCGAAGCGCTTCGCAAGATGGGATCAGGCACCGTTTGCTGGGACTGGGAAAGGTCCGAAGTTTCTGCTACTGTTGGCACATTCGAATGATGTAATGAGTCTCGCTTCATTGAGCTCGAGAATGTTGGGCTTCTGGGCGGGCCATCTAGCGTAGACAGGACCGTCGATATAGCGCTGCCATTCGGAGGTGAACTAGCTCCGTTTGCTTCGGGCTTCAATCCCAGAGAGTAGAAACGCGTCTGACCACTGACCGGCGAAGTTACCTCCGTTTGTGTCGTGGACATCGATTCGGAGCGCGACTCGGGAGTAGCCTGTGTAACCAGCGACCGTCGATTAAATGAGATATATGAGCTTCGGCGAGACTGATCGCTGAAATCTTTATCATCAACACCGATCACTGGTTGAGGATGCAGATAGGCTTGGGAGAACCGGTTAGGGTCCTTCTTTACCAACTGTCGGATGCTAGGTTTAGACTCCAGTTGATGGTCCGTGTCGTCGTCGACCGCTTTCTCCGAGACATACTTCTTCCCTCCACGTGCTTCGATCTGAGCCCTGACAGCTAGAAGCCATGAACTCATTTCTTCAGGGGTGTTTAGAACGAGAAGAAGGCTCCGGGTTAAACGCCGAGCATTGGAACGGTGAAAGCCAAAGCGGGAGAATAGAGGCCGGTGCGTATCGGTCGAGGCAGCATTGTTTTCATCGTTCATTTGGGAGATTTGCAAAACCCAATGCTTGCCCGGGATCGCATCGCTCGCAAATGCTACAGACTTGGGACCTAGCTGCAACATCTTCTCCGGCAGCCGATCATACTTTCCGCTACCAGCGTACTGCAAGATATATCCAGCTGTGACCAGCACATAAATCTTCGGAGACCAGTCAGTCTTGCCGATGGTCTCAGACAAGGAGCGCAAGTGCTTTTTCTTCTCTTTGGCCTCCTTCTTCCGAGTTGCTGGATTGTCTGCCTGGGATAATTCGTTCTGAGTGTTGCTTTGTTTCGCCGAACATGTGGCCTGGATCCGCAAAATGGATTCCGCAGACAGAGAAGGGGTCGAAAGATTATCATGTTTGATTGCCTGTGGGTAGGCTTGGAATAGCGGGGGAGGTTTCCAGCCTATCTCACCCGCCGTTGACTTGTCCTCACTAGTTTTCTGGCGAGATTTTGAGGGTTTGGACCTAGGAGGGTCCGCTGCAGGCGAAGCCATAACTGTGGGCGTGGAGAACGCTGTTTTGGGTGTGGCTAATGCTGGTGAAAGAGGGGCGGCGAGATCTGGGGCAGTCTGTGTCGCAAGATCCTGCGCTTCCTCAATTTCAGAGAGCTTAGAATCGGTGCTCTCTTTGTGGGTTATTTTTTCACGGCTGAAGATGCTACGCAGGCCGGATTTAGAGGACTGCCGCTTGACTGGGGTCTGTAATGGAACACGCTCGCCTGTCTCGCCATCATTCTGATACTCCTCCGGCCGTGGCCGATTGGGACGAGTTGCAACCACAGTCGGCCGGGCACTTGGGCGGCTGAAGTTGGTTTGTAACGGGGCTAGGGTTTGGCCTCTGCGCTCGCTGACCGATGATTTAGGCGGATCGGTGTTCACTGTCATTCTGCTGTCTTCGGTTGACAGCTATCCTTTTCTCGGGCCCTAGGGCTGATTGGGTATCGTGCGAATAGAAATGTGTTATAGTCCTCTTGTCATGCGCTCCAATGTCGCTGAACCACTGTTCAGATGAGGGAGGTAATTAGTAGAGAGTGTACGATTGGCTCAAACAGAGCGTGGTTGAAGGAATGACGAAATGAGCAGAAAGTGCGGTTCGAAGTAGGTCTTCTTTCTCCACAAAAGACGGTGGGATAATGGGCATTGCAGTATCGGATGGACCCACGGTGTCTACTAGATAGTGCATTGATCACCAATTGAAGAGAGTCAAAGAGATGTGGTATCAAATGGGAGTTGAAAGATCAATTCAAGAGCAAAAATGATCGTCTGACGGCCCGAAATCGTATCGTAATAGATAAATGAAGGAAATTGAGTGAGGGGTCGCTACAATAAATCAATGGGTAATCTGACTACTCTATCGACTGGACCGAAGCCATGGTCTTCCAAAAGCGCTCTAATTATGGTAAGTGAGTGTCAAGAAAAGAAGATGGGAAAGGTCGAGTGTGGGAGGAGAGAAGAGGAAGAGGTCATGTCGAAAAGACCAGGTCTGGATGGGCGATGAGAATCCAGCCGCAACGGAATCATGACCAATTTTTTATTATTTTTTTTTTCCTTTGTGTTAAAAATTAAACCGGACGGACGTACCAATGCACACTAGTCTGTGGCTAAGGAAGCTGCTGCCTTAGTCGCGGCGGTGATAGTGTTGGCGATGAGCAGACCTGAAACACAGTAGACTAGCAAGCGAAACTGGGAGTGGAGAGAGGAAGCGTTCTGAGACAAGAGGATTGAAATCGAAGCACAGATTTCATTGCGATCTGGATTTCTGATCGGGCGCGTAGTTCAGCGTTGAGTCCATGCCAAAACGTCTTCGACCCAGATGACGAAAACGCCCGTCGTCCGTACGGAGTAAATATTCTCCCAAGCCCCAACACACTGAAAGATGAGAATACCCCTGAAATTCAGCCCCTCGAAGGTCTCCACCTTGGGTAACGGTTTTCCGCTGATTGGGCCGAGGATAGTTGAAAAGGGAATGGAATCATCGCTAGCTGGTTAGTTCAACGATAGTCAGCCTGGACACACAGTGTCGCGGTCGATCGCTGTCAGAACAGGGTCCCGTGTGGCGTACCTGTAGATCTGGACCACCAATGTCTTACTCTCACAATTGAGGGCAGTTTCAACTCGTATTGTCTCGGAGAAGGAATCGAGAATTGTGCGATTATTTTTGGATGATAAGCTTGGCTTTTTCTTTTTTTGGGTTTTCAACCTTATTTGTCACGCGGGCACGAGACCCGCGTTTATGCACGTCAAGAGGTTTGTGCGGCTGACTAATTATCCCCCTGAACGAGGAACTTAGTGATGATCCCTTACCGTTTTGGGTCTTGGACTCGGTAAACTCCAATCTGATCTAGTGGTGTAATTAAAGGTCGTTAAGACTTAAATAGGTTTAATAAGATGAAAGTCTTAGTCTCACGGTCCGTGTTTTTAGCCCGGTTCCTCGGTTCCGCCCTGTGGGGAGTTGGAGAAAGAAAGATGGACGAGTGGGTGTCATATTCGCAACATTTACTCCATATTATCGACCACTGATACTTACCACCAATCGTATAGTTCCAACATGAATTACAAAAGAAAAATAAAACATCATCTGTAGTGCTATCATGGTGACTCGTGATTCATCCAAAATTGACTCCTCACATACTCACACCGCAAATATCCTCATTCGCAACCTCATACGTGTCCTCTATATATCACCAAACTTGTAGATCGCGGGTAGAAACGCCTACATACGCCGGAGTATGGTAGCTCCCCTAAACCTTTGCCTTCTTTATGATATTACTCTTGAAGTTAGGATTTTTTCATAACCACACCTCAATGTAACTATGATAGGCCCGAAAATTTCCTCGTTCATTCTGTAGTACTGACAATACTAGTATCGGCGCCCCCCTGAATGACTATTTCGTCGGTGCCATCAGACATATCATCTCCGGCGTTACTCAGGAAAGTTAGTTCTCATGTAAGCTGAAGAGTCATCCGTGCCCAAAGAAACACTCCCCTGTTTATACCAGTACATTTTGATGTACAGTTTGCTCATGAGAGGACTAAACACAGAGCAACCTGAGCAAACGAGGCGTGCCTTTTCTACTGTATATTCAATTCAGGTTTCGACCATGTGCGGCTTCGGTGAGTCCTACACTAACAACGCTCAAAATAGGCAATCTCAAAGAGTGACATTCACATACCCATAAAGCGGCAAAGGCAAATCATCTGACATGCACGAGTTTAGGGTGTGACACAGCCTACTGTGTTCATAGCTCAAGTAGCAGAAGGATTCTCTCGATCAAAAGCTCTCCCCCGAGAGCTCCTCGCTTAAACTCCAGAGCCGATCAGCTAGTACGGGATCCCTAGCGTACTCTCGTGCTTCACAAACTTGGCAATCTTCCATATAAGCGCCGCTCGCGTCCGTCAACTCTGGGGATAATGCTGCTACCAGTGTGGTAGAAATGCCCTGTTCCAGAGACTTCGGCGGGTCTCGACCAAACGGGAATCCAGTGTTCCTGCGGGATACTTCATCCATGGGACCAAGGTCGGGGCCGTGAGAGAAAAGGGAAGTCCCCGGAACATCTACACCAGAGTCAGTTTAACCTAATCGGAACAGCGCAGAAGAAAATGAGTAACTGACAGCCAGGGTGGGCCGCGTATGACAATATGCCGTGCTTCTTATAACGCTGTGCCAAGCCAACCGTGAAGAGGATATTCGCTGTCTTGGATTGTCCGTATGCGCTCAACGTGTGATACGTTTGGCCGTCCTGGAGTAGTCAGTTTCCACCTCATCAGTACTTAGGCAAATCAGGATCGAGAGTCTGGTACCGAGAAATTCCAGTCATCGAAGAAAAACGGCGCCAAGCGGTAAGCTGCACTGGTGACATTGACGATGCGAGATCCAGGGCCAGCGGCCAGTATAGACGGCATCAGCTGTTTCGTAAGGAGGAAATGCCCGAGATGGTTAATGGCAAGGGTCTTTTCCAAACCATTTTTACTCTTGCTCCAGGGGATAGCCATGACGCCAGCATTGTTTATCAGCACATCAATCTTAGAGGTAATGCTAAGAACATCTGCTGCGGCCCGACGAACGGAGTCAAGGTCGTCAAGTTCGATGTGCACAAAAGCATGCTGAGTCCCAGGACTGATCTCTTTGATTGAAGAGATGACATTACGCACCTTGCTCTCTGTGCGAGCAAGTAAAACTAAATGAGAAGGCCGTGCCGATGCCAGAGCAAAAGCAGTAGCACCTCCGAGGCCGCCCTCACTGGCACCGGTAATGACAACTGGCTCTCAATTAGCATGGCCCTAGCATACGATGTTGTGGTACCTACCGACTTTTCCTTCAACCAGGCTTCCCCATCTCTCGACCACTGACTTGCCTTCAGTATCAAAATCAAAACCAGACATGGCTAAATGCACTATAGGAGCGTTGCAACGGGAGGAATGATCTCCTTGGTGACTTCCCGACTAACGACAATGTACGGGAAGTCCGTCAACTATGTCATTGTACTTATAGCCGTGGAATGAGCTGCAGCCTTGGCTTCACGCATTGATCATTCAACATGAAATGGCACAGGCTTCCTCTTCCAAAGCTGTATAACATTTGAGCGGCCAATGAACCGGGCAGACTCTTGCCGCCCAGTCCGCGCGATGATCGGGAGAGACTAAATGATTACTCCGTACTCCGTACAACTCCACGATTTAATCCACAGGATAACCCCGAGTCAGGGGCCAAGGTGAGTGGTGGTAACTGTACCACGTATAGTGGCCAACCATTCAACGCTATTGAAGCGGTGGAGGCTCCACGCGCAAGTGATTACCGATGGTTTCTATCCCGCAACGAAAGCCCTCTATGAATAGAGGGCGCACAGTACAAACAGACAAGGCACTAGGATCTAAGTCACGGGTGTAACTTCGAATCATCCAATGCGGTTAAGCGTAGCAAAGGATGCGGCTGCCCCCAAACCCGATGTCGACTCGAAGGACTATTGGTACGGCATTCCGGAGCGAGTAGAGCGATGGCGACGCCATAGTAGATTGAACCAGGGGCCGTACCGTAAGTGATAGCTTCATTGGCTATCAAGGCTCCTACACTAATGAATGAGAAGAGCAGCGCAGACGCCATGGGGGCACAGCATTCGTCAAGAAGACGGACCAACCACCTGAGCCGGCACGCGAGCGACAAATATTTGAGGATCTGGCAGCAGCTGCGTACCATAGCTATATTCTAGGCTGCCCTGCTGTTGACCAATTACTGTCCCTCACTAGAATAAATGTATACCGCGCGTTTATAAACAACATAAGCTTACTTGGACTGTTTATGGATAGCCTCTGTGAGACGGATATTGTGTCACCTTTCAACCAAGCAGGACCGACACCACCCATGGTGAAATCGCTTCCTTTTCTTTGCCCGTCAGGCACACAACGCTCTTGTCACCATCATCCATGGCTCAATTTCTTTCCGCATCTTCCAGTGCGAGATAATCTTATCCGTGCCCAGGAAAGGTACGACGAAGACGAGCTCTGCTCTGGAACCCAAACGCAACTGACAATATGCCGCTGGTCTGAGGCGAACCATCTGATCCGCGGAACTGGCAAGTGACCGAAAGTTTTATAAAGAAATGAGAATGGGTCATCCATGGCTACCCAGGGATTCTGGAGTATACCAACAAATATAAGCTCAAAGAGGGGAGAATCTCATCTTTCGCTACTCATAAGGAAGCCACTGTATAAGCGCCAAAAGGCACTGAGACCTGATTCAAAGCAACTCAACGACTTTTAGTGCCGATAGATAACTGGCTTATCTCTCAACACCAGCATGTCCAAAACTACTCTCTAGCATAACAGTACCCCGAGCAATTTTCCAAGCCATGAGACATCATGCACCCTCCATACTTCAGAAAGGACCAATCACGTGAGGAACCCTAAAAGCGGCAAGCCCCCATAAACGCGGAGATGGTCCGTTCACCGGCAGAATAAAGCGACACAACAGCTAAGCTAAGCTCTATACAATTGTCCGCCAGTTCATCAATCTCCACAACAAACATGAACACCGTGTCCCGGGCGCTACAACGCCCCAGTCGATCACTGACATCGCAACTCCGCCGATCAACCCGCCAACACCACCACCGATCTTTCCTGTCCCCGGTCGCCACTTCTCACCAGGCTCTCCGCTCCGCATCGCCATCTCTTCTCCGCCATCCAGCAGCACCTTCGCAAGCGCACCGAACGTTCTCGCACAGCGCAACAGCCATGGCCGCAGCACCGAAATTCGCCCGAGGCGTAGATGGAACACAATTGCAACCGGAGCTGGACTCGTTACTGGGGCAAGGGTGGACGCTGGATGAGGATGGAATGGGGGTGAAGAAGACATACTACTTCAAGACGTATTTCAAGGCGGTGGTATGTCCATTTGCCCTTCTTCCTTTCCCCAACAAGTTCTACTTGACTATACACATTTACCGCTTTCGTTAATATGTCTACCATATACCCAAAGCTAACACCCCACCCCAACAACAGAGCTTCGTCAACGTCGTCGCATCGCAAAGCGCAACCAAGAAACACCACCCCACCATCACAGTCGTGAGTGCCCCCCCAATTCCAACCCAAGCCAAACAATCCTAACAAAAAGGTAAACAGCGAATCGGCTCCGTCGACGTCCACTGGACAACACACCAGCCGCGCGGTCTAACGGACAAAGACCTGACGATGGCGCAACACTGCGACGAGGCGGCGGAGTTAATGGGCGCGGTGGAAAAGGAACAAGGGAAGAAATGCGGTCCTTCTTCGCCGACTCAATCGTCGTCGGGGGTATAGTCGCAAACGGAATCTATATAGAAAATAATCGATCGTTTATATGTATATGTATACCCAGTATCCATTCAGAATATATCCCTCGGTGGTAGGGTGGCGTTATCTAGATCATTCGGGGATATACCTGCATCCGAGTTCCATACTCTCGGCATATGATATACCTATATACAGTACATGGCAACATACACAAGACGGCGCCGTGTGACGACGGACGAAGGGTCTCGACTCGTCCATTCTTGAGTCGGGACCTCCAGCTTCCTTCAGCACAACCAAATCACATGTCGACGCCAAAGAATCCGCCAGCAAATCTAGAACTCTCCCCAAGAACCTTTCACCCTTCTCCCTTCCCAGATCCAGACATCCCCCATTCCTTCACTCGCTACCCAAGAATGATGCCGAGCCATGCAGTTCCATATGGTCATCCATAGCATAACATACCCAGCAGAGATACCCACGCACCAAATACCACCACCCCAGATAAAAAACAATAGATAAACAAACCAGGAGTCAATGAGGTCATGAAGTCATGAAGTCATGCCCCACTCATATTACTCAAGTACCCGAAACGGCCAACAAACAACCTTAAGCTTATCTAGGTAGGATCAGAGGCTACACGCGAGTCAGGAATAGAGTTCCGAGGGGTAGTACCGGACCCCCCCTGTGGTACCTGGTTTGGTTTGGAAAGGGAGATGTGGGGATTTAGATAGCGGGTTGTCGGGTTGAGGGCCCGGATACGAGAAGGAACTCAATTCGAACGGTTCCCTGATGCGGCGATTCGGCAGGATCATGGAGTCATGCCATGATGGACGCTTTAAGGATGAGCGCTGAAGGGGTCCCCGCCTCCACAGATCGGTACCAACATCCCCCCTCGCTTCACCCCGCTGGACACATGTGGAATGGATCCTGATCATCCTGTATAACATGCCGTATCACGGCATAACGCTGGCTCGGGTGGATGATATGGTATCTACTTCCCGCGGAGGGTTACATTGACTTGACACGAAACGGCCAGTGGCACCCCAGTCATCACGTTCGCTACGAATCTAGATAAGCAAAGCCGGTAGTTAAGTATTTGAGTTTGTATTATGCTACAGCCTCTTCGACACGTCGCCGGAAGCAGCAATTGAAGAAACCGTGGTTGGGAATCAAAATGCAATACATACACAAGAACAGAGAATGGAAGAAACAGAGGCTTGGGAGATAACAAGATTAAACAAGAAATTAAAATCTATTGACGTGCAATCAGGCGTACGTTCGCTCGGACGCACACGTCAAGCTTGAACACCCGTTATGCAACACAGATGTACCCGTTCGTGATACTCCAACGTACATACATCTGCACCCCCAGTAGAATCCCCCATGAATGTGAAACCAAAAAAGAACCTCAGAGAAACATGAAGTAGAGAAGAGAATAAAGTATTTTTTTGAGAAGACCCGCTACCCTGCCAAGCCACAAAAGGACCCTGGACGTAACCAAGACAAGGGTCACCGCATGTCGGTCATTGGCGGAAAGTAACCTTCGTCAGTCGTTTCCGTAACATCGTCATCATACAACTCGATCGGCCCCGGGCCAATGTCGTAGAGATGTCGAGATGTGCTCATCTATTGATTAACACTGTTCCGGCGGGAGTTGACACGGGAATTCACCCGGGAGTTGGCATGCGAAGCAGGGCGGGATCCAATGTAGCTGCCCTGACGGCTCCCAAGGTTTTGACGGATGCGCAAGTTCTGCTGGGACCGAGCAAAGGAGTTCGCCCGGGACCCAGAGGGGATCTTCGAAAGCCGGCGCCCTTGGGTTTGCATTTCGACGCGGGCATCAGACAATTGCTGGGCGAAGGGCGAGCGCTTGCGCAATGTCGGTCCGTACCAATAGATCACATAGACCGCAATCACAAGCACGAATGAGATGCAGAACAGAATCGTCGATGCGTACTCCAGATGGTATTTCCCGCCAATATCTGAACACTCTTAATTAGCGCTTGCTGTATTTCCAGTCAATTTTCGTCAGTCACTTACTCTGATAAAATGGAGTAGCAGGGATGGTAAGAACACCAGCGAGGAAGTCTCTCGCCCATCCATTGCCACCCGTCGCAGAGGCCGAGTACGGACCGTATGCGCAGACCATGTAGTCAATAGTCGCCATGTAGATACTGTAGTTAGCAATACCGACGATCGCCGAGAAAACCATAGTTCCAATCCAGTGCGTCTGGGGCAGACTGGTCCATGCGAAGCCAATCAAACCAATGGGCAGGCAGGGAGCAGTATACAACAACCACCAGAGTCGGGATTCGTATTGGGTATGCTCGTCATCTGGCCTCATCCGCCGTTCGTAGACGTTTCTCCTGATCGCGGGGACAAAGGAAGCCCATGCAATGAAATAACCCACGAGAATCGGAAGGAATGAGAGACCCAAAGCCACGGTGCTGAAGTTCCATTGCGCATACACGAGACCGAAGGATTGAATGAACATGAAGATCAGGGCATCACTGAACCCACTCAAAAGAGAGAGGCAGAGGACGATCGGCTCAGTCAAGAACATCTTGAATGGACGGACCCAGGTGATCAAAATTTCCCTCATGGAGAAACGCTCCCTGTAGGGGATGAGTTCGTTAGGTCCGTAGAGGTTAGGGTTTTCGCCGCTCTCTCTCTTCTTCTTGGCAATCCGGTCCATCAGAATCGTAGTCCGGGTCTCGGGGACGAGGAAGAAATGGGCAATTTGAACAAATCCTCCAAAAATGAGCTGGATCCAGATGTTCCAGCGCCACGGCAGGTATGCTTCAACAAAGCCACCCACCACTGGTCCAAGTACCGATCCACCGACAGAGGAGAAGACCACACAGGCTACAGCGTATTGCTGATCATCGGCTTCCCACAGATCTGCAATCATACCGAGCGTGACCGATCCTCCGGCGGAGCTGAGACCACCTAGTGCACGACCAACCATGATAGAGGCGAAATTTGGGGCGAGTGCAACCGGGAGTTGCCAGATATTGACCAAGAACAAACTCGCCTGGAGAATCGGTTTGCGACCCAGTTCCTCACTCCACGGAGCCCACAGTTCGCAACCAAACGCATAGAGCACAAGGAAGATCATCGCTCCACAACGAGCAGCCTGCATACTCACGCCAAATTCCTCCGAAATACCCCCCAGCGCATTAGAATACAAACTGGTGTTAAAATTCATAGAAACCTGGACAAGAAAGATGACTGAGATGATCATCCATTTTCTCCAGCTTGGGAAAGAGTAGCCTAGCTGATCGTAGCAGTCTTCTTCTGTTAACTCGATCTTTCCCCCGTCCAAGGCAGTGTTTTCCAGCTGATGGAAGGTAGTTCCAGCAGCCGCAGGGTCATTGGCCAAACCCAGTTGGGGTTTGTGCAGCTCAGCCTCTTTTCCACCGAGGTCATATATTCCATCGGCCTGAGACGAGGAAGAAGCTCCCGACTCATGAAGCTTCTCGTCCCGATTTATGGCCTGGTCCGAAAGAGGGGCCATATTTGATCCTATGAATCGTTGGTTAGAAACTCTGGGGGAGAGCAAAGACGTAGTATCCTGGAGATATGGAAGTTCAAACCGAGTGAGGGAGTCCACAGAAGATAAAAGTGATAACCGGAGATGTATAGAAGAAGTGAGACTTACAGAGTAGGCAGTAGCGATCTTCCCAATACAGTGTTAAGTGGTGTGTATGTAGGTTCAAGTGTTTCGAAGTGGAGGTAAGTGGAGAGCTGTACCACGAAAGAAGATAAGAACTTATATAGACGTATGAAAATGGAGGGGGAGGTTGAAGTAGGAAAGAGGAGATGAAAAGGTGGGAGGGGAGGAGAGGATATAGAAATAGAA
Source organism: Aspergillus pseudonomiae (assembly GCF_009193645.1). NCBI lineage: Eukaryota > Fungi > Ascomycota > Eurotiomycetes > Eurotiales > Aspergillaceae > Aspergillus > Aspergillus pseudonomiae. The sequence continues at coordinate 202,718 of NW_022476021.1, read as the reverse complement.
AAAATAAAAAAGGGAAAAAAAAAAAAGAAAAACACCGAGAGAGAAAAAGCAGTGACAGAAAAGGAAAAGATGCAGCTCAATCAGGTAGTCACCCAGAAAGGGAAAGCATGGGGAACACTGAACAGGCCTGAGGAACCAAGTGGAAATACTACCTCAACCCAAACCTACCAGATAGAAAGTATTCTTTGTACCTCGCACTGTCTGTTGGGTTCATCCACCTATCCTTGCCTTTTTTATTTTCTTTTTTTCTTTTTTTTCTATACCTACGAGACCAATGAGAAGATAATCTCTCGTGAGGAAATTTATTCCATGCAGGTGAGAGAAAGAAAACGAAATGCGTGCTTTTTCTTCTACTCATAACACTCTTTTTCTGTTCCATTTTATTTTAATTTTTTAATTTTAATTTTTCCCTCTTTATGTATTGAAAATTGATCATCCACTGATTTCATCCCCCAAATTCGTCTTTCAACGGGAAACTCGACCGCATGGGTCATGCATCAAGGAAGAACCTCCTTGACTATGGTTGGCCCATGGTTGCAGAACAGGACCGAATCAGGAAGACGGGCTGCATTCCACTTGGACTCCAATGTCATCCACTTGCCACGCCGGCCGAAGTCTGTCGTCCAAGCTGCGAGATCTGACTTCCCCCGGACATTGCACTAGTCGGAGGCGGATACCCCCTACATCATGGGCGCATACTAACCTGACTGGCGGCCAACAGCGACCGTCCCCACGGGTATGGTAAAAAAAACATCCCGCAACAGGGTAAAATCTGAGGCTGGTGGTTTCGGTACCTCCACCTTAGCGCAAATGGGGTCTCCAGCAACCATTACTGGAAGCGTTTTGGGCCGGGGGAGTCGAGGAATGCCCGCTTCGGGAAACAAGTGAACAGTGGCACGGGACTGTGAGAGTCCCACATCAGACACACAGTATTACTTATGCAGGCTATACGAACGGCAACGCTCGTTTCTCATAGTATTTTCATGATTAAGATTCTGCGGGATTTAATTATAGGATACTCTAAAGTAAGCCGAAAGAGATCATTGCTAAATCGCGATGACAAGGTTGTGATCCATGAGATTAGGGTTGGGTTGGTCATGACCCGATGTAAGGGAGTCGGCATCAGCAACCACGAGTTGCGTGGCTTCCCGATGGGCGGTCGGTATTAAACCGAATTTATGTATTTGGGGGATCGGGATGATAAGCAACCATGAAAAGGTATTTGGTAACTCCTCGTATTTGATGGGGACAATTTTCCTGTTCATTACATTGCAATGAGCAAAATAAATGGAGCCATTCCCTGTAATGAAGGTCCACTCATATTGGGCCCAGTTTTTTCTCCCTCTCCTCTTGTCCCATGGGGGTTTCTTGGATTCGGGGTAACCGTGAAATGACGTCAATCGGTTTTCTCCGGCCTTCCGTCCAGTACATTTTTGCTCTCTGAGGAAGTTGATCATCGTCCCGGGGCCCAAAAAAAAAAAAAAGTCTACTCGTACAGGAGACAAAGGAAATGGAAGATGGTTTGCCTGATGTGCGTAATATTGACCTGCAACTATGATGGAAGTGGATTATTCTAGAAACCCATATCGAAGCCTGTCATGGAAAATTTTCGCCCCAGTTTCTTTGTCCCTTTATAATCTATCGTATGTCCAGTTTCTTCATTACTCGGGCGCTCTTCTCTACCCTTAAATCATAAATCTTTTGGATAGTGGGGTTCCAGTAGTCAACGTACCAAGCAACGTCTCAGGTAGTCAAAATAAACACCGCACGGATAACGAATAATCCTGATGATGATCCTGAGGCGTGACTTACTATGTAATTATACCGTAAGCGAACAAATAATGCACCGAGCATTATACTGTGTAATCATCATTGCCACAGAGCGGTTATCTCATCATACGTTACCATCATAGCACCAGGTTACGACGGGCGGTATCAACCGCCACATACGTCGATGCAGCGAATAGACACAAAGTAGCATCTGAGATACACTCATTGGAAGAATAATCTGATCGGCGTAGTCACTATACATGCAGCTTATAAAAGTCGCGTGACATCCGATCAACTTCATGTATACTCAGGGTGTACTGCGCAGTATTCGTACATCGTTTTCCATTCACATTAGTCATGGGTACGATTTCGGTGAGAACAAGCATAGCCAGCCAAGGATTCCGGGTAACCTGGGCGCTACGATCCAAGCTAAGGCAATTAAGCGGTCTCTGTTCGGTCAGCCAAGGCCGGATGCCAAGGGATCCCATGGAAGAGCTAGTCCTCTTCCCCTGGCTGGGCAGGGCCGAAGGAAAGTTTGCGGCTTTAATGAGTGAAAACAGAGTTGCGTAGCGGTTCGAGAAATGAACCTTGTCGCCTCGACATGTTCGTATAATCGTCGACTGTATTGTTCCCTCAGCTTCTAGAATTCTCATAGAAGAGTGCCCGACACGGCACGAGCGATGCTGATCAGACTCGGCTTCTGCACAGGACAACTTTATCCATCATGGACACCTGGTTCTGAGTCCTTATTTGTAGAAGGTTCATGTACATTCCAATGCATCACGTGGGACGCCTCCAGGCATGACAGTTTGGTTGATTCAGGCTCCAAGGTTGAAATGATCGACGCTTTCATCCGGCTGTTTTCGGGATTTAATTGGCAGATTGCCTATTCCAGTCTCGGCCTAGACTCGGGCTCGTGACCCGTTACCGTTCGAAACGGGCTTGACCGCCTGCCGCATGGGCACTCCGCCTTTCCAACTGCATCCACTTTGGCATCAGCGTTGTTTCTGTTACTTCGATTATTGACAGTATCTTGGTTCCTGACAACTCGGTCGATACTCTGTTCTCAGGCAAAAGCCTATAGCTTGAATCTTTATTCCCTCGATCGCCTTCTTCTTATCGGCCTGTTGGAGGAGAAATGTGCCCCGATATCAACTCGCTGTCCCCGTCGCGTTCCTCTTCTGCCTCCCCGCGTCAAGTACGGAATCTCCCCACTTCTTCTGACAGCCAGCAGCATTCTTCATCCGGGTTCTCCCCTGCATCGGCCGCCATGAGTAATAACAACAACAATAATAATCAGAACAGCCATCACCATACCCCGGAGGTCCCTCGTCGGTCATCCCGCAGCTCTCGTGCGGGCGTGCCGGGCTCAGAGCGACGCCGGTCCGCTGCCGGTGCCAACTTTAACCTGAATAATAATGAGCCGACTGGAGACTCCATGGCCCCGTCCGACCACCGCTCCTCGCTAGGTGCTCATGGGCTTCGGACGTCTAGCCCATCGAGCCTCGGAGGCAGCCCGATTATTGCGACCGGGGACCCGCATCACCAACGTGCCCCCTCGTTGGGTGAGCTGCATCAAGAACTGGAGCAGGAACAAGAAGCCCAAGTGGTATGATCCCGACTGACACCATATCATTTCCGTGGCGGTTAAAATTGCCACCCCCTTGTCGATACATGACAACTAATCTGGATCCCGGTCAGAACCGACTCTTGCATATGATCCGAACCCAACAAACTCAGCTGCAGCAATTACAGCAGCAGCAGCAACAACAGGGTTCCCAGGGCACGGCCATCGACGATTCGGACCGCTCTGCGTTTCCTACTATCCCACCCGTCTCGGCTAGCGGCAGTCGAACATCAACTCAATTTCCCTCATCGCTGTCCAGCCGCCGACCCTCACGGCCGTCGAGCCAGGCGGCGTCGCCTAGTCTCCGACCGCTGTCCGATGCACCCCGCGGGCCGGAGGGGCCAGAGTGGATCGCGGGCACCATTGAGAGCCCGGCACGACGGAGCAGCCGCGACGAAGGTGCGTTCTACCAGGCCGAAGCCACAATGCTTGCGAGAGAGAACCAAATTTTGCGACAGCGCATCCGGGACTTAGGTGAGTGGTTTTTTCTTTAAAGTTTTTACTAGTCATGTTTCATACCCACCAGGACCTGGTTAACCAAAGGACAAAGAACGCCAGGTGAGTGAGTTGACCACATCGCCCACTGGAGGTGGTGTGCGGTCGGGCGAGATCGCCGCAGCTCCTGCCACAGAAGGCGGCACAACTGCCGATCCCCATGCAACTGTTGGAGTCAGATCGACCAGTGAGCCCACGGATAAGACCTGATTGGACAATGCAATGCCTACATTCGAGGACGGAGTATTTTACAGTGTGCTTCTCCAGATTTCAGGACGATCAATACGGAGTACATATCTCTTACAGCGGGCAACCGCAGTTCAAGGTTATATGCATTGTCTACCTTTATGAGCCGGTTCCCGCTTTTGGTCGTATGTGTGCCATCTCAAGTTTCTATACGAACCAGCGATCCGAGCGCGAGCCTGCAGCCGCCCTGCCGGATATTCAACAATCATCACTCCTAATAACAATAAGTCGAGGGTACAATTTCTGGCTGTAGGGCTAGGCGGCCCCTATCTTGAGGCGTCAGCATTGGTGGCTTACGCCGAGACACTATTGTATTGTGCATATTGGGCGCCCAATATAACCAAAGCCGTTATAAGAGGCGTTTGCTAATTTAGTAATCACAACTCCTTTCTATTCTCGTATCGTATCCCTTCTTTACTACAGAACTACACCGATTATTAAGAGGCGCAACGATCCGAACCGGGCAAAGGTCGAGGATAAAAAAAGAAATTGCCTGTAGTCTCCACCAAATGTGAATGCCTCATATTCTTGAAGACACAACACAACACACATCGTAGTCATCCCAATCCCGAGGATGAAAATTTCTCTCACATACACCACATTTCTCTACATCGAATTTCTACACACTATTAACTCTACCCCTTGCCTACAATCATAGTTACACCTCCTTAGCTCCATCATGAAGCCCAGGCCCCAGATGTTTAACCATGATCCTCAGATATTTTCCAACTGCAGTTACACTGCAACGACCCTTTACAAATTACTATACCTTTTTACACCTGGTCTCTCTCAAAATAGTAAAATTTCCTCAATCAACAACAAGATACTTTTCTTTAGGTATCGCGAGGCACTCTCTGTCAAGAAAACACATGGTCGCCCCAACGTTGGTGTTAGAAAGCAAACTGGCACACACACACACAACAATACGGCACCATTACTACTAAAAGGTCATCTGAGCATTGCCCTCAATTAGATTTCCCCCTACTCTCTCCCGTCCTACCTTCCAGTAGCACGCTTGATCTATCATTTCTTCGTCTGGCTATCTGTAGTCATTATACTTTTGTCCACGACAGGTCTTTTTCTCGGACCACCCCGTACCATCGTCTATGTATACATATTCCTACAACATATCCATTCACATCCCGACTACACACAGCACGTCTCTTCAGAGACGGACACTTCCGAACAGTACATACCAGACATGGTCACATCTATGCATGGCAGCTGAAAGATCTAACATTCTCGGCTCATTCAGACGTCATGTTTCACGACGAGTCTGAAGGATACACACTAACACAGAGCACAATCACCCGGTACGCCGAACCCCGGTCCCTGAAACAAGGCGTAGACTACTTCGATTACCTCAGAGCACTTGCACTCGGACAAGCTGATCTACATTGAGGGTGCGATGTCTCATAAGATCCGTCCCTCATTGCCCTACAACCAGGAGTTCTCCCGAGGCCCTAAAATGTTGAGTCCGCTCATTAGATACAGTCTCATTCTCCTAGCAATGCATGAAAGTCGCTGCGGTGCCGGTAGATTGGGGACAGTCGTGATCTAGTTCGGCGTTTCTTTCTATGGCCTCACTCTAGGTCTTCTGGAGGTATGCTCCTGGAAAACTTCTCCATAGCCAGGCGATCTAGTTCATTCCTCAAGAACTTACAGGATGACATCAACATCTCCAAGGCCTAACCAAATCTTTATCTTAATTAGTTAGTCTCTAATATCGTTAGGGTAAGATATTACCTTCATTGAGAAAGGGAAAACCGTAATCACTTGCGGAAAGTAAATCTCTGTGGCAACGGCTTTAGACCTTGCACAGTGCCTCGCTGTGACGGGGGGATGCTTCCACTTCTCGGCCCAGAAATAGGATGAATTTGGAAACCCGACATTAATTATTAATACTTAACCTTAGCAGTTAACCGACCCAAATAGTTTACGCCGAGGAGACAGGAGACAGGCACCTCGGGAGGAACGCGAACTTCTTGACTGGCTTTACTGTTCATTATCCAGCATCAAATGGCCATAACTTGTCCTCCTTTGCCACCGTCAGACTATCACCACGAGACTCAGATTCCCTGGCCGTCTGGATCCATTCATCATACGCCGCGCGATGGGCATCCCTCGCAGCATCCCATAATTCATTCAGAACCCAGCCATCCGAATTTGTATTGAGGGAGTTTCTAAGCCATAGTTTGAGTTTTTGAATGGTCTCAAAGTCTTCATAGTCTCGAGCGTGCTCCCTGAGTTCTTCTTCAGTTGGAGAAAATGGGCATGAGCCTTGCAGTCCCAGTTCTGTCCAGCGAGCTGAAAGCTCAATTAACTCTTGGCGGATGGCCATGGCGCTGTCCCTCCACGTCGTATGGCAATATTGGAGAACTCGAAACAAGGTCGGATCAAGTAACCTCGCGGGGCGTAGCTTAGGAGCGAGGCCCTTCATGCAAACATCGTATGACTGGTAACAGATTGATGCGTCTTTCCATTCCTGTTCGTTATGGCCAGAAGCTCTGTGCTTATCGACTCCGTTCTCGAGCGTGTTTCCCTCTGGCTCCTCCGCCAGTGCAGCAAAATCAGGGGTCTCATTGGCATAAATGAACGCAGGCTCAATGCTTGTTGACTGCCAATCAAGCACACCAGGAATGATAGTTGGGTCTTCGGCTGAGACATAGACATTCCTTTTGTGGAAATCAGGGTGAAGAAGAGCTGGGGTAGCGGCATCCTGAATAGACGTATCTTTAGCGAACTTCTGCATCACTTCTAAGCTTGTTTTCAAAAGACTGATGTGATGTTGAACTGATCCTTGATGAGGGAGTAATTCGTGGTTGACAGGATCTGTCTTCGGTAAACGAGAGAAACCGGTCTCTACCAAGCCTAAAGCATAGCTTGTGAGGTCTTTCTGTAAATTTGCATCTGTCGCGTTAGAACTGTTTATTGAGGTAGTGAATTGTGAACTGACAAGGACCACAGTTGGAACTCGGACCACCATAAAGTTCAAGTTCCCCCGGACTCCGATTCCAGAAAACTGGACTGCAGTGTGGACCAATACAGAAGCCCGGCTCGAAAGGAACCTTCACGTTCGGCTCTAGTGGTCCATTTGAGAAGTATAGACTGCCATAGGCCGGGAAGTCTAAGGATGCCATGTCTCTTATCGCCAATGAAAGCATCTTGGTGCATAGCATATGTTGCTCCGAGTTGATTTCGGGCCACACCTGGTGCAGCTGAACACCCACAGCATGCTCCTGGATGATATATACTGTGCCGATTGGATTTGATGGATCATCGTTCCAGTCTAAGATTCTCGGCATCGGAAGTGAGATCTTGGATTGCACTACAGAAGCAACGCCAATAAGTGAACATATCAACCGCATCTCCAAGAAGGAGGCATGTAGGTCAGCCTCACAATATGTTATTGTTGCAACTTCAGAGTTGTTCATTAATCTTGGTGGGCCGGCAATACTGGTCGGTAATTTCGCCACAACACAAGAACCTGTATCCATGGTGAGAAGAAAGACTCTATTGAATCCACCTTCTCTCTTTTCACATTTGACGATCTTGGTTGCTCTTGGGCATAGACTGATAGCTTTATCACCAAGCGCTGAGAAGTCGAGAACAATGTGGCGAGAACTTAGTTCGAGTTCATCCCGATTAAGCCATCTTCCACTAGTGTAAGCTACAGAGATCATGCACTACAAACCGAGTCAGCGCCATGGAACTCTGGGTAAACAATGGTACTGATGTGGAACCGCTTCTTCCGAATTTACCCTCGGGGTTAAGCGGTTAGGTAAGGGATGCGGCGGCATCGTGCTGAATTTGCTTTTCATGTTGGACAATTTTTGCTGGAAAGAAAAGGCAGGTCGACAATGCTGGGTGGTTGGTGAACAAAGCACCAAACGCTGCCAAAATCGGAGCATCCTCAGGCACAAAGTCGTTGTTTTCCAAGTTGTCACTCTATGAGTCCGACAGGGCGCTCAAGTATCAATCTTTGCTTACTATCCGGAGGCGGTGTGGGGCGAACTGGTGAATGTCAGTATGTTAGCCATAAGAAAACAATGGTACTAAAACCAATGCCTAGAGGATCACACCAATCAATCTCATATATTTTATTTTCTCTCCCATACGAAGTAGGTATACAAACGAAAACATTGAGTGGTTAACCTGGGGAAGGGGACAAAAAAGCAAACTTGGAATTCGCGTTGCAAAGTAATGTTTAATTCGCTGATGATGAGATGGATACAACCGCGAGGGTCAACATAGGACAGATGATAGTAAAATGGATTGTATGGAGCTCTACTCTATAACCAAGAGGATGTTATTGCTCTGTATTTGTATTCAACACAAGTGGTGTCTTATCTTAAGATAGCCAATGTCATCCACTCAAGAGCACGTCGGAGGCTTCCACATAGCCTGCTTCATCATGTCCTTGAGCTTCGCGCCGTCGATACGGTTCACATAGGTGATGTTGCGCACGCCCGGTGGCTTAAGCATGGCCTGGTAGACATGAATATTTCCGTAATTAGGGCTTCCATAAGAGATATCGACGTCGATATAGGCTACAAGTCAGTTAGTAACTTCGTCCTTTGTTCAACAATACGGAACTCAGACAGTCCACTTACCAGTAGTGGTGTTAATAGCAAGAGACCGGTCAACCATGAGGGCGGCCGCAGTTTCATCCCAGAAAGGAAACTCGGTGCCATAGTGATCATGGAAGAGCCTGGTATACTCATTCTTGACCGTGTAGACCTCATCGAGGTAGTCCTGTGTCGATTGTACCTGATTGGCCACGTTTCCGGCGATAACAATCTCGGGGAACTCTGCATTGAGGGCAATTTTCGCAGCTTCTGGGTCGATCATCAAGTTGATCTGTATTCGATGTTACTGGGTTCGTTCTTGGGACAGTGAGTCAGTACACCTACATCGGAGTTTATGTCCGCCTGTAAATAATCACCCGTAACCTGATACATATTCACATCCACGTATCCTCCCATGATGACCAGTTCTTTGGCCAGGGAGGCGAAATCGGGATCCATTCGCACTGCCAAGGCAATGTTGGTCAACGCCCCGGCAGAGTAGATGGAGACTTGATGCGGATATTTGTGGACCATCTCAACCATGAAATTGGCGGCAGACGTGGAGTGGTTGATCTTAGTAGTGGGGAATCCCTCAACAAAAGCGGCCTTGACGATCCGGTTTGGATCCCCTGATGTTGGGTCATTACCGAGTGCTTCTGCTGTTACATTCTCTGAAGCGAAAGCGCCCTCCCAGGGAAGTTTGCCGTGCACGCTTTCCCATGCCTGGAAGCGCACTGGTGTATTGATTAGAGGATAGGTGGCGCCCGCATAGACTGGGATGCAACTGAGGTTTCCGACCTCAAGGTTGGCTAGCGCATGGTATGCGCATTGACGCTGCCACGAATTGGCCGTATCTAGAAAAGTGTCAAAAGCAGTGGCTGGTACTGCATAAGAAAAAAAAAAAGGAGCTCACCGGAGACTAATCCCAGAACCTGGATGTCATTCTTGAGCGCGATCAAGAATGGAAGAAAGCTAATTGCCCCCCAGTCGTTATCCAGGATGGCATATCTTTTTTCGGGTTGGCTATTGGCGGCTGTACACAGGGCCAGAGAGAGAAAGAACAACGAAGAAAGAGAGCGAGTCGGCCACATCGCCACAGAAAGCGCATTTGAGTCCCAGGTACAAAGTTGAATAGTTTCTCCGCATGGCGGCTCGGTTTGCTTTTATATGTTTGGCACTTGGATGGTGGGCCGGGCTCAATCAACCGGGCTGCTCCTAATTGAAGTTCAGCCACGCTCCTGACCATCACCCTATCGCGCACCATAGCGCCTATCGGCTTTTCCACACCACACAGTAGTCTTTTATTGTGACCCCTAATGGAAAGGAAAGGTGGGTATAGATAGCGATCAGCGTCCACATTTCCTATGCGGGAAGGTGTTTGCGGTTCAAGCTTTTCTCAGGTAATGAGTAATGAGCAGATGTCTTCTCCCAGAACTTGATAGTCAATTAGAGCCAAGGCAGAGAACATTATGGTGGTATTCTATCGATCATTCAATTCCATAAATAATGTTCCACCCGTCTGGCCTTTTCAGTCGTAGTAAGGCGTAATGGTTTTATAGCATATGTCCCAAAACGAGATTCGGAGGGGAAAACTAGAAGAGATAAGACTGCCGATAACCAGATTAAATTCGGCAGTTCCTTATCTTCACTGTACGAAGTACCGACAAGGGTGTAATGGTAATATGCAAATATCACGCTAAAAAAGATTTCGGAGTTATGCAGTCACTGGTTCCACTGCTTCTTGCCCCAAGGACTGACTATAATGTCGAACAGGCTTCATTCAGATCTGAGCGGCGTATGGAAAACACTGTTAATATGAAAACAGGGTTTGGGGAGGCCTGCGATCAACAAGGCCTCCCCACCACCGATAGGAAATACTGGGTATCATTTTTAACTCGAGCAGGAGAAGCAAAAGAAGGGTGTCGGTGAAGCCCAAAAGCGAATGCAAAAGAAGAAGAGAAGGAAACGCAGGTGAAAAGCGATGAGAGACACATTCAAATTACAACCAGGGCAACGGGCTGTAGTGGCAAATGCAATCAGTCTAGAATAATAAGAGAAAAGAGAAGAAAAATAGAAAATAAAAATAAACAAAAATGCAAAGAGTGAGAAAGATAGGGCGCCGTTACCGAAGACTCCACTGGACCTGCTAAAAGAACCCGTCAAAAGCCAAAAAGGAAAAGGAGGAGAAATAAGATCAGCTAAACACACGAAGTGCCAGGGGAGTCTGACATAAGTAACCCAAAATACAGTAACCTTCGCTTTTCCCATGCAAAGTGAGATTGGTAGTAGCTAGTCCGCTGCAAGATTTCACAGCCCAAAGATGCAATATAGAGAAGGCGACAAAAGAGTTGAAATCGAAACAGCTGGAACAAAACTGTGAAAAGAGTTCAATGGCGTAAAAGAGCGACATGGAATGTATTTCATCCCTCTGCATCTTCTTCGGTCGAATGACTCCTGGAAGAAGTCGGGGATGGCTTCTGACTCATGTTAGAAGTTGAAGGAACATGAATATCGCCATTACGAACCGAGGACACTCCTGTGTTCAAGCATTCATTTTCTTTCCCACTGCTATCGGTCTCCGTTTCAGTGCTTTCACAGCCTTTTGTTCGAGAATGTAAAGCGCGTAGCGTAAGCCCCAGTTCCCGCTCCAGCTCTTTTTGAGAGGGCAGATTCTCCTTGGCCCCATTAAGTTTCTTTCGGTAAGCTCGCAGTGTACGGCAGACTTGTTCGGTAGACATGTTAAGGCTGCCAAACTCGGTCTTTCCGCCGTACCTACTACGTGATCGAATATCTAGTGGTGAACGGTGGTTGTTATGGCTTAAGTGGCTAGTCTTTTTCGCGGGGGTTGACTTAGGACTAGGGGGGGACGGTGTCCTATGCGACCTCTCTAGACGCGAGCTGGAGCGTGCTGATGCTGGTGTAGGCGTCCGTGGTGTAGCGTCCCCATTCTTGGCCGATGTGGGCCCGAGGGACAGTTTTGACAGTTTGCGTATGAGCGGCGGAGATTGCTCGCGCGTCGGAGTGGAGGCCCCTGTCCCATGCTCATGTCGAAATTCAGCAAGCTCATTCTTAGATAAAATCTTCCGTATAGGAGGTCTGGAAAGGGCCATCTCCTTTGAACCCTCATCTTCCTCCTTTGACGTGTTTCTTGTGATTTCTTGGGCTTGGAAGGGCTGCACCGAAATGTTCCACATCATGACAACACCGTCAATACCTGAGCTTATCAATGTGCGTACGACGGTTCCGCTGGGCGGATCAGGGCTCCTTTCCAGCAACTGCACGTCACTGACACCCTCGGTATGACCGAATTCACCAGTGAGCAATACACCACGGTCCAAGTCATACACACGTATCGACTTATCAGTGCTGGCCACTCCTATTAGTAGCTTGGGACTGTGTCCCAAGATTCCCCCAGCTACTGTCAATGCACCCATTACCACTGCATCATTTGAATCGGAATCGACAGCTCGGATAGAATTCAGATGGCGACCGGACGGTATCTCATACTGGTGTACACATCGGTCTGTGGTGGATATGATAAGGATGTCTGTGTCATCTGCGGACAAGGTCATAGACACCGGGGACGATTTCAATGTTATGACTTTGGAGATCATGTAAGCAATAGAAACACCGCCATCGGCCTCTCTGGTCACACGCTCCCTGATTAGCACTGTGCGATCAGCAGAGCATGAGAGAAGGTTTTCTCCGTCGTTAATGAAAAGAACCTGCCCCACAGCGCCTACGTGGTCATCCATCGTTTGGACTAACTTTAGGCTGTCTTCTGTTATTTGAAAAAGCTGAACCATGCGGTCACGACCGCAAGTGGCGACGAGACAAGAGTCGAAAGCTGCGCTCAACGCAATATCAGTGACCTCGGCTCCATGAGCTCGGACTTGATCCATGCACTTCCAAGACTGTCCTTCTAGAACTCGCAACACACCGAATTTATCGCCAGAAACGAACAAATCCATGCTATCGCTGGCCCTCACTACCCTCAATTCATTCGAGGTCTCTTCATCTACGCCTGGAACTTCCTCCAAAGGGATGACATGGGAAGCCCGGCACTTGCCATGAGTGTCCCAGAAGTTCACTGTGCCCCTGCATGACCACGTGAAGAAGTCGGCCTCGAGGTCATTCGGTACTTTCAATGGGCCGATCCCAAGCACAGCATCTTGATGAGCAGGCATGGTGGTCTCCACATGGCTCTGTTCATCCTCCATGGCATCAAATGGGTAGATATGGATGGCTCTAGTCGTATCAACTGTAACCATGTGGGTTGTCAGGGAACCCATGCATGTGATAGCAGGCCCCTTACATTTATGTTCCTCGGAGGAAGTTTCAGAAAGGCTGGGCGGCAAGGGAGCAGCAGATGATCGTAGAATCTCAGTTGGGAACCTCTGCATTCGCCTGCCTCGACCGCCAACCCATACACAGGAACGATCCGAGTCCGCCATCAAGGAGGTGATGCTGAAACCCACATTCTCCACCAGGGTTATCTTCTGGGAGCCCCCTGTGTCACTGAGAAAACACAGTGCACCCGTATCCGTGCCTACCACGGCCTCACGATCAGAAACCATTGCCACGCTTGTAAACGTGCTCTCTGCTAAAGAACCCAGTAAACAGTTTCTTCCAGACAGCGCTCGCGGAGCAAAACTAGGCGAGCTAGGGGCGCATTCCATGTTGTGACGAGTCTTGGTAGGCGATGCTGGTCTAGCTTCTGGCAGTCTCCAGACTTTGACATGTCGAACTCCCACCCTATATATGATTTAGTCCACCCATCATATCATCGATCGTCTGGAAAGACCTACGTGATCAAAGTTTGGCCCATGAAACACATGTCCCGTATCGAAGACGTGCATTTGTTGGTTGAATGGAGCTTTGCAGCTCCGCTTTTCAGACTGACCGACCAAACAAACAGAAAGCCGTCATTGGTGTCACCAAGCGTAGCCAGGTACTGGGAGTCACTGCTAAAAGCAAGCCCGCGGACCCCGAAGGTATGGTCAGTAAGAATGGATAGTGGAACATCGGAAGGGGCGTCTTTTGCAGTTGAGTAGATCAACACTCTGGGGCCATAGCCAGTCTAGAAGGAAATCAGTAAACCCTATACTATTAGTCAGATTGGGGATTTGTGCCACGCACCTCGCCCACAGCAAGGAATCTCCCATTTGGGCTGATTGAGACGCTTGTGACTGCTTTTACTCTTTCTCGTGAAGACCAGGCACGGCTGCTGTTACTTTCTGCCAATTCATTCGCCGGGGAGCCGTTGAGAATGGCGCTATGCGCTGTGGACTTAACGCCCGATGATGGCCTAGCGCGAGTATCTGGTGTGGTTGGAGGGGTAGATTGATGGTAGAATGGAGTGACGGGGTGGACACTCGAGGCGGAGGGGCGTGCTCGGAAGAAACGTTGATTCACATTGCCCGCCTCGTCTAATTCAGCTAGGATGGCTGCTGAACCGGCGCAAAGGGCAAAGGACTTGCTCTGGTCGTGACTGGAAAATCCGTGGGGAGAAGTTGTAGTCGTACCGATCACGGTCTGTAGGGACAAGGTCGCCTGATGTTGCGGTGCCTTGTTGGGAGTCCGCGGGGGTCTTAAACCCGGAGAATTGGTGGGAGTGATTCTGAGGGACGAGCCTGCGCCAACTGCCTTGTTTTTCACATTCAATGAATTGTATGCCATGGCCAGTTCTGGCTGAGTCTGATCACAATCATTCAAGAACTTTATGAAGAAAGACTGCAATCGTAAACGTATATCTCGACTGGAGTTTTACTCGCACTTTCGGGTGGTAGCTTTAACAAGCTTTCGGTGCCATTCAGTGATTTGTAACCGGAAGAAGCTGGAGAAAAAAACAATAGGTAAGGATATGTGTCCGTGCTTTGTGGTAACAAGCTTCTAGATTATAGTAATGATAGACTGAATTCGGTAGGAGAGGCGTTTTGTGGGATAGCACAAATGTGGGAGGGGTGAAGGAATGGCCGAGCTCGGGGAGCCCTGAGAGAAGCTCAGTCGATGTGGACCGGGTAACAAGGAGCGTCCAATAGGTTGTGGTGGGAAGGGCGAAAGAGTGAAGGGAAGTAAAAATAAAGAGAGAACTAGCAAAGGAACGAGAGATTGAAAGTAGAGGGTGAAGCTAACATGAATCCAAGGAGCACAACTGTGTCTGTCAGTCAGTAAACAAGGGTTTTTGCGGCATTCCAGCGGGCGGAGAAAATCCTCAGGAAACCAACTTACGAGACGAATGACGAAGGAATAAATGAGTGAATGAAGGATTGGCGAACCTCTCTCAGCCCTTAACCCTTGGCGCAGAGAGAGGATCTGACAGAGGGAAGAAACGAACCTTTTAGCTCTCAAGCTAAGGGTATCTTAAGATCCATCAACTAAAAGGGAGATCATTTACTTGAACGAGAGCTTCCTTTTGTTCTTTATTTGGGAGTTGATAACCCTAAACTCCTTTGGGCGAGCACCGCCAATTTTAAGTTTATCTGGGCAGAAGCAAATTAAATGAAGGGTCACCTCCATACATACGGCAAATCTTCCGGGAGGTAGAGGGAAATTGGCCAGTTTTGAACCTGGGTCGGAAAATGAAAAACAGAAAAGACAAACCAGAAAAGACGAAAAAAAAAAAAAAAAAAAAAGGAGTATGTTTGGCTGGGCACCGAGCGGTTGAACTCCCCTTGTGGATCAGTCACAGAGCACCAAGCGGTCTAGTCTTCCAGTTAGTCTCATATCGGATGTGGAGATGCCAATCATTCTTCCTAAAGTGGTAATCCAGAGAATCCTTAAACAAAGCCCCCCGTCCGAATCTTCGAATATAAAAGGGGAGGGAGAATTCTCTCCACCATAGGCCATTGCAACACCTCAGCGCTTCTCTGGTGCAAGACAGCTGGTGGATGGTGATAGGGTATACAAGACGTAGCTATAGGTTCACTATAGTACGGCTGAACAGCAGCTGTATAAACAGCTGGCAAGTGTTTGATGGTGTTGAGCTTTCAAGCAATACTGGAAAGTTTACAATAGGATCATTTCCTCTGCTCACCTAGGACAAGCAACTATATCCAGGGCGCTGAACTATAGAAATATAGGTTTCAGGTTTCACGGCGGAAAGTGATTGATGTTATGGATGAATTAGGGACTAATCCTTGGTTGGACCTTCAGAGAGCTCCATTTGTGAATCGTATACATTGCGCTTGTATTTATTAGAGGGATTGGGCTCCATTTCTGAGACAGAATCACTAAAGGGCTCCTTTTATATCTACTCCCTAAGTAATATATTCTTTCCCCAAAATCCAACGTCATTCTTATCGCTTCCGATAAGATCACGTGACTATCACTGTCGTCTGAGGTGGAAACTGTTCTGGATCTTTTCCAGATTCCTCTGCTATCGAATTTCTCCAGGTCAGAGATCGGCAACATTCGCACATCGTTTTTCCATAGTTGCTTGAAGAGGCTTCACTATGGTAGCCTTCTGTGCTAGCTCTGCTAGACTAGCTCTACCTACACTTCTCCGCAACGTTTATCGCTCCGAATTTGCCTCTGAGCTTCATTCCTCCCGTCTCATCTCTCTGCGCCGGGCGTCTCACTCCCATCAGCTTTGTAACAATGGCCGGAGTTTTGCTTCCGTCTCGAGACTACTTGCCTCCCAGCCAGGATCGCATGCGAATTCGCAACAGCCTTCGCAACCGGCCATCACAGAATCAAGTTCAGAGCAACTAGATGCCACTGTATACGGTTCTGTTAGTGAAACCCCTGCAAAGGATACGACAATCCATCGTGATCGACGGGGCCCAAATAAACCCGCTCGAAAGGCGAAGAAGACGAAGTTTTCCTCATCACAAGCAGAACCCGATGCAAACTCAGTCAAATCCTCCCGCGATAAGAAACATGTGCGCAGTGACCGAACCTCCCCGGAATACAAACCCAAGAAAAAGGAGCACTGGCAAATTCAAAAAGATGCCTTGAAGAAGAAATTCAAAGAGGGATGGAACCCATCAAAAAAGCTTTCGCCCGACGCTCTTGAGGGTATTCGCCACTTACATGCCGTAGCTCCGGACAAATTTACAACTCCTGTTCTTGCCGAGCAATTCCAGGTATCTCCAGAAGCTATTAGACGTATTTTGAAAAGCAAATGGCGTCCTTCCGAAACAGAAATGGAGGACCGGCGCAAACGATGGGAAAAGCGGCATGATCGAATCTGGAGTCATCTATCAGAGCTGGGTCTCCGACCGAAAACAAAACGCACGGAGGCCTTAGACGATTCAAACATACTGTATGGTAAGGGCGAAGAAGGCAACAAACCATCAGAGTAATCTGCTGTTGTATTTCAAAGAAGCATGAAAGCATTGTGCATATTGGAGACATATATACTGTTAATAGTACATAATTACTTACACTTGAAATTACATTGTTACTGTTTCTCTTTCATTCTCTTCCTCTCTCTCTCCCTTCATTTCCTGTTTTTTGTTCTTTTTCTTTTCTTCTTCCTCTTCTTCCTCCTTACCTCTTGGTCTTTTGAGATTGCTGGTATTGTGCTGAAACCCTGAGTTACTTGGCTCCATAATTAATGTGTCTCCTTTTGCGGAGATTTGTTTTACCAAGTGATTCTTCTGTATCACGTCAAACAAGCCCTATTGTATTCCATGCTACGGCTATAAAATAAAAAACAAAATAATAAGATAAGTCTCCTCATCCGGAGCATTTCATAAACTCTTTCCTTATCAACCCCAATCGAGACGATTAAAGATATGGAAAAGTCTCCAGTGGGCTAGAAAGGACGCTAACTCTAAAGTGTCTTAACTTGGTACGGTTACCCTCAGTTGATTTGGCCGACAAGGCGCATGCAACGCGACTCTGGCCCGTTCATTCACGTTTTCTCTTTTCTGGTATTTCTTGTTTTGTCCTTCTCTCTACGATGGCTCATCCAATCTGACAGCATGCCATAACCGGCTATTGTCAATTTGTTTCCCCTCATCTGTCCTATTCATTTATCACATCGGCGGCGTTAAACGGAGAAGAAGCCGATACCCTTTGGTGGCGGCTGTTGGTATCCACCGTTTACCCCAAGCTTCTTGCTTCCTGCTGCTTTTCTCCGCCCATATGGTCACCTTGCGACCCTCGCCATGCCGTCGGACATTCAAGTCTTTGTGAAATGGAAAGATCAGACAATATTCGCCGGTGAAGATGTGGATTGTACCATAACCTTCAAGAACGTTGCGGAGGGAAACGTGGAGAGCAACAATGGCAGACAGCTCTCACCTCAGAGGAAGTCGTCTCGGCCGGGCAGTAGCACGCCTCACTCGGACTCCTTCTTCTCCTTGAAATCGCCGAGGAATCTATTCTCCAACCCAAATCGCCGATCCTCGACGACGTTCTCGAGGAGAAGCCCATCCCATCGCGTTTCTTCATCGTTAAGTTCACCATTGGTCGGTTCCCATAGCTTTCCACCTCCTTCGACACCTCGCAATGGCCCACCCCCCGGCCACAAGCACAAGCGATCCATTTCGATATTATCAATCGATAGCGAAGGAGGCGGGGATAGGACCCCGAAAACGTCTTCGCCCTTCACCCGCTCGAGGCCAGCCAGAGGGCATGGGCGTTCTGCGAGTTTGCAGGTGGTACCCAAGCGATTCGAAGGCTATGATGACATATTTCCCAAGGGTATGTCTCTTGCTTTGGCAGCAGCGCTCGATATCTCGTAACTTGCACTGACAGTGACTGCAACCTAGGTGGGCGTCATACCGCGCGGGGTGTCCCACCTCCTGAATCCCCCATGAATGCCTCTCCACAAAGTCTACGAGTCGATGTGGACGCGGCGGCCAGGACTAGTCGCTCTAGGTCTGGTACGATGAGCCCGATTAAATCAGCCGAATCACCGCGAGGGCCTGCGCGTCGACCGCAATTACCTCCAATGGACTTCAAATTCCCACCTCCCACGAGCGAGACGAGCAATCCACGACCCGGCGCATCACCAACGATACCGGCCGGGGAGCATGGCAACACAATAATGGTAGCAAAGTCGAATGGCAAAGAGGCCTCTGCGTTAGCTGCGCCGGGTCACTTGCCGCAGCTCACCAAGATTATGTCGACGTCGAGTCTGAGTGGTAGCCATAGA
The DNA here is from genome assembly GCF_009193645.1 of Aspergillus pseudonomiae. Taxonomy (NCBI): domain Eukaryota; kingdom Fungi; phylum Ascomycota; class Eurotiomycetes; order Eurotiales; family Aspergillaceae; genus Aspergillus; species Aspergillus pseudonomiae. The sequence continues at coordinate 183,904 of NW_022476021.1, read as the reverse complement.
AGCAGCGGCGAATTCTACTCTGTGGGGAACAATTCCTCGGAAACTTTACAGTCGGAATACACGAACTACTCTATGACAGTACCTCGAACACCTGTTTCTCGACACGGGCGACACATGTCCAGCGTTGACTCTGCGGCTTGGCTGCCCAACGGTCAGACGTTGCTCATGGGTTATGCCCAGATCAGTGCATCATTTACTGTGGATGGCTCACTAATCAACCAGTCGGCGTTTGAGGAAGTCAAGAGGAAAGGCGTAGTGGGTGACCAAGGGAATGCTGCCGGCATGTCCAACGGACGAAGCGCTGCAAGCGGCGACAAAAATCGTAAAGGAGGTGGTTTCTGGGGCGCTTTCAAATGGAACGCGATAGAGGAATCCATCAACGGTCTACTTTCCAACAATGAACTTGATGGCCTACGCGATATGCGAGGTGTCACCTCATCACGATCGATACCGTTACTGTCCACATCTCAATCGCTTCTCTTCGTGGATCTCCGACTAGCACCCGGAGAAGAGCAATCCTACTCATTTTCCTTCACTTTGCCCCGTGGCCTCCCTGCTAGCCACAAAGGAAAGGCTATAAAAATTTCCTATAACCTAGTCATTGGCACACAACGACCGAGTGTCCGTAATGAACCCCAGCGTGTCAATCGCATTACTATACCATTCCGGGTATTTTCCGGCGTTGATGGTAAGTAGCTCCCTCTGGCTGATGATATCCTCTCTATCTGGCGCAACTAATGTATCGTAGGTCAAGGGGATATCCTTGGCCATGACTTGATGAACCCCTATGTGCTTCTCCGAGACGAAGCTAGAGTACAGAAGGTTGGGCCAAGTCCGCCGCCATCTACCAAGACTAAGAGTATCAGCGGTACCACGTGGAACTCAGCGCCTGAGTTCTTAGGCTATGTTGATGATATTCTCGAACAACGCTCCCAGGGCGCTCTTCTACAGCCCCCTGAGACACCTCTAGAAAAGCGCCCAAGCCACGACCTGTCCTTGGGCCCACTGTGCAGCAAGGATGCTATTGATCTCGCGATTCTCCGAAGCAACCAGGCTCTTAACTCGTCGCGCAGCCCCAATCGATTTGAGATTGCACGCAATGGGCGTCGGATTGCCGTTGTGGTGCTCAATCGACCAGCTCATCGATTAGGGGAAACTATCATTGCCACGGTGAACTTTGCCGGCGCCGCGCTCCCCTGCTATGCAATTCGAGCCACGCTAGAGACGTCGGAGAAAGTGACAGGGTCATTAGCAGTACGGTCTGGCGCAAGCATCCGACGTGCCACTCGAAAAGTACATGCATCATTCTTCGAAAACACCCTGTATTCCACGCGAGTCGTCTTTAGTCCTGCTATCCCCATCTCTGCCACTCCTACGATCCTAACTACTGGAGTCAACCATGAGTGGGAATTACGGTTTGAGTTTGTGACGCCAACCACGCATGCCGACTCTGGGGTCGGCCCGTCGGGCGCTACGTTACTCGAAACCGTGCATGAAGATGACCGGGGACGGATTATGAATGCTTTAGAGAACATCGGGTGTGAGTCGTTTGAGATTGCGATCCCTCTCACGGTATATGGGGAGACAGTCCGAGAAAGACTCCCTGAGGAGAATGAAGGATACTCTATATAAATAATATTGTGATGGGCATGGGCATGTCCCTACGGACTCTATCTGTATGGGAGGAAGTACTGTTTACCTTAATGACTCTCATAGATATCCTCCCCATGCGCGGGGTAAATAAATGTATGTATGTTATTGGCAAGACATTGTTAACGAGGCCCAATCAAGATAGTTCGGTTTCTCTCTCTCTCTTTTTTTTTTTTTTTTGGTCTATGTGTTCCTCCTTGCTCTCTCATTTCAATGCAATACCTATGTAAATGGACCATTACTCATTCCAAATAAATTGCAGCCACAAATCCCTTGAATGTGGCTACATGGAAGGGGAGCGGTGGAGGTCACCGGGGCAACCCATGGATGGGCGATGACTGGTGCCTTCAGCATCCATGGAACACATGCACTTAGAGGTTCCGCTCTGGTTAAAATCGTGGAGACAAGACGGGAACCTCGATCGATGACGGAATTGGGCTTGTGTTGATCGGAGATCTTTCCATTGCCCACCGCTTCTTGATTTTCTTTAGCCTGGAGAACCCTCAGCCGCACCGTCACCTGATTGATCGCAATTCCATAGCATTGCTCGTGAAAAGTGAGATGATTCCCCCGGCATCTCTCACGCACTTTGCCCACGATTAACTAACCCCTGCCTGTTTGGTTCTGGAATGTAGGCGCATTCCCGGTCACCTACGCCGCACACATCAACGCTTCAACCCACCACAACAAAGTCAAATTACTACAGATCTGAGTGCTCGGAGGTCAGATCGCGGGGCATTTTTTGTGCGCTGGATCTGGAGGATTGATAAAAGAGAAGAGGACCAAGAGAAGAAAGAAGAATGGCTTCATTCATCACCACCATGTCGGTTCCCATTACCCCTGTTCTTGTTTCTTCTACCACTACTCCTGCTACTCCCTTTGCCCCGCCATCATTTTCAAAATCATCTCACCCGTTGCCCCGCCCATTGAGTCCCTCGATTCATTACAATGATGCCCCCCTCACACAACCTCCTTCTTACCTGTCGCCGATTGTGCGCGCGCTCACAGATGAAACATGTGGACTAACCCCTCCCAGCAATGCGCGGACACGCGCGCCGTTTAAGCCACGGTCCGCGGCCAAAGGCACGAGCAGTTACCAGTTGAGACAGTTCGCAGAGGCGACGTTGGGAAGTGGGAGTCTCAGAAAGGCCGTGATCCTTCCTGAGGGGGAGGACTTGAATGAGTGGCTAGCAGTTAATGGTGAGCTCTCAGACTCGTCGCCAGTGCGACCGGGTGGTTGTCGCAGGCCGCTAATACACTATCCTCGGCAGTGGTGGATTTCTACAATCAGATCAATCTTCTCTATGGCTCTATTACAGAGTTTTGTTCGCCTCAGTCATGCCCGGAGATGAAAGCCACAGATGAGTGCGTAACCTTCCCGGGGATTATCCGGATTACGGCTGACACGAGAAATAGATTTGAGTACCTTTGGCAAGACTCGGAGCACTTTAAGCGGCCGACGAAGATGTCTGCCCCAGAGTACATCGAACACCTGATGAGCTGGGTTCAGAGTAATATTGATAATGAACAAATGTTCCCCAGCCGACTGGGTATGTCCATAGCCATAGTCTCTGTGTGACTTCGCTAATGCAAATTAGGCGTTCCGTTCCCCAAAGCGTTCACCAGCCTCATCCGTCAGATTTTCAAGCGGTTATACCGGGTATACGCACACATCTACTGCCATCATTACCCGGTCATCGTGCACCTGGGACTCGAACCGCATCTGAATACAAGCTTCAAACACTACGTGTTGTTTATCGACGAACATCGGCTGGCGAGCGGGAAAGACTTCTGGGGTCCGCTGGGAGATCTGGTTGAGAGCATGTTGCGAAGCGATTAACGGAGGTGTTCGGTTGACTTGGCAAATTGAGGATCTAGATTGGGCATGACGGTGATAGTCGGTTTCCAATCAACCAATGCACTGAATGACGGCGTTTGGTGGGGGTTTTTTTTTTAGCATTCTGTCATGGCTTTAATAGAAAGATGGTTCCCACCATCACGATGAGCGGCGTTGCGTTGAATGTGTTCAGTGTGTTCAGTATGTTCGGAATGAGGATCTTATCTCTAGTCGAAGTGTTTTGTAGTGTAGCCGAAAAACCCGGCGTGTGCGGATACTCACGTGACCGGCGAGAATTGTTGGACGGAACATCAACTCAACTCCATCTCAGCACGACCACCGGCCATTTGCTCCCCTCTCCGACCGACGTTCGCACCGTCTCGCATCCACTACCCTCCCTCCTCCACTCCCTCGAGGTTCTTCTTAGATATCTGTCACAATGATGCCCACTCGGTTCGCCCGCGCCGGCCTCCGTGCCACCCAGCAGTTCTCCGTTCCTCGCACTGCCGCTGTCAACGGCCTGAGGGCCTACGCTACCCCGGCCCAGGAGGTCAAGCCTCCTGTGTCTCTGTACGGTGTTGATGGTACCTACGCTACTGCTCTGGTATGTGTCTTACCGATCGAGTTGGATGGGTTGGGTGGGATTGGGTTCTGTTGTGGTTTCCATTGACCCGAGGCGTTGAAAATCCCCTCAAAACCGCGTCCGAGCCATGGAGACTACACCTCAATCCGAAAGCACCGAACCCTTCAACATCACATTTTCAGCTGGGATGCCCGCCACTAACTGAATGACAACAAACAGTTCACGGCCTCCGCCAAGTCCGCCAACCTTGAGCAGACCTCCAAGGCCCTCTCCGTTCTCGGCGAGACCCTCAAGGCCGACCGCAAGTTGACTGGTCTCATCTCCGCTCCCACCCTGACTGCTTCCGACAAGTCCCAGATCGTCCAGGAGCTTCAGAAGCTTACCGGCGACAAGGGTGACATTGTCAAGAACTTCCTCGAGACCCTCGCCGAGAACAACCGTCTGGGTCTGTTGGAGGGTGTCTGCGAGAAGTTTGCGACTCTGATGGGTGCTCACCGTGGTGAGATCGACCTCAACATCACCAGCGCTCAGGTATGTCCCTCCATACGATGCATTTTTCTGCTTCCGTGTGTGCGGAATGATATCGTCGTGACCCGGTATTGACGAGAATCCCAGGAGCTTGACAAGAAGAGCATCAACCGTATCGAGAAGGCCGTCTCCGGCTCCCAGTTCAGCCAGGGCAAGAAGCTCAAGGTTGTCACCAAGGTATTTAACTTTCGCCCTCCCAGTATGGTGGACCACCTTTCAGTACTAACATAACCAGGTCAACCCTGACCTTGTTGGTGGACTTGTTGTCGAGATCGGTGACCGCACCATCGACCTCAGCGTCTCCTCCAAGATCGCCAAGCTCAACAAGGCCCTCACCGATGCCCTGTAAATTAGATATACCTCTGATTCCGACCCATGTACCGTACTACTACCATGACCAGTAGTGAATATTGTTTCCTTTTCTTTTTGGACCTGAGGCATTTCGCATGACTCGATCTGAGTGATAGACAGAATTGAGTTATTCCCTTCATCCTTGCCAATGTATGGAGAGTAGCATTTGCCGATAACATGACATGACATGCACATATTTATTAATCGGTTTGTGTAGCCTATTTACAGTAGTCTATATACAGTAGCCAAATAAGGCATCTTTATAAAACAAACACCTTCAACATCCTGATTAAAGCGGGCGAACTGACTTATACAGTTTATACAATCCCAACGAAGAACCCATGATCCCACCAATCAATAAGTGAATGGGACAGAAAGAATCAACGCACCGTAAATACTACACATTCGAACTACACGCCATATCTTCCACAGTGACTATATACTCAAACGACACCTCACTCCCATCACTTCCTACCCAGAAACTAAATCACACCTCAACTAGAACACAATGCCATCTCTAATAATCATTCCGCAAGGACAAGATCTGAAGATGTGCATATAATATACATGTATTTCCGTCAGGGCCACATACTAACTACTCATGATCCTGATTCTGATACAACTCAATGAAAGAGAGTGTTTAGACAGGGAGATTCAATCAATGTCCATTCGTTATAGAGAGATGATTTGGGGTTTGGGGTTTGGATTTATGTTCTCTCGCCGTCTCTCTGTCTTTCTGTCTGATTACTGGGGTTGGGTTTGTAGGGATGCTAGGTAGTGGTGGAGTTATACAGTGGTGTGGGTTGTATATCAGAGAACTATAAATTTATGCATGGATTGGAGGTGTTTGTTAGGTTTCTTTTCGGGTTCTTTTATTTTGGTTTACTTTTAATTTGTCCACTGTTTCTTTAGAAAAAAAAAAAAAAAAATCATTCTGGGGTGCTGAGATGTATCCATATGGATTTGTTTCTTGGTTGCTTGGCATGGATCCCTATATATATCTCTTCTCAAGTATTGTCTTTCGTGATGTGGCTTTCCACCCAAGTAATATAGCCCAAGCAAATAGAAATGGCAAATGGTCACGAATAAATCTCTGCATATGGCTGTGAATGTACGTACTGCTAACTAAAGTCCATGTAGGCTTCTATAACTATGACTATGGTTCTAATGTTATTAACCCATGTAAGTAATTACCCGTCAACAGTCTCAGCGGATATCTCCCCCACATCCTGTCTAGATACCAATCAATGTCCATTTGACTTCAGATCAGCTTGCGTCTCGAACTCGTCCTCATATGCGCCCATCGACAACTGGCTTCTCACCCGCTCCAACTGACTCTCGACATAATGTGACACATGATCATCCACACCGTTGTCTTTTTCTTCATCGTCGACAACACTTTCTGCGGTGGTAGTGTCGCCAAAGGACGACTCGAAGTCGCTTCGGTTCCCGATGGAGCGGCTCGTGGACGAGCGACGGATGCTGGGTCGACGGCTGCCGCGTGCGCGGGAGCGGCTGAAGATATCATCAAAGTAGTGTGATGCCGCCGCGTATGGGGAGCGGGGGGTTTGCGGAATGCGGCAATTGACTCTGTACCGATAGTTAGACTATATTGACAGTGAGTCATGCTACATTGGTTTACTTACCCAGTGTCGTGGATGATCTTGGCAATCAAGCCAGTCCAGCCGCATTGGTGAGAAGCTCCAAGGCCCCGTCCGGTATCACCGTCAAAGAATTCGTGGAACCACATGTAATCTTTCCAGTGCTCGTCAAAGTCGAGAAGGTCGGAGTTGTCGTGTACCGCGCGACGTCCTTCATCGTTACGGGCAAACAAATGCTGTAACCGATGTTGGATTTCCTCGGCAACTTGCCCCAAATGCATATATTCCCCGGACCCTGTAGGACACTCAATCTGGAATTTATCGCCGTAGAACATGTAGAAGCGCAGCAACGACTCGACCAGCAGGAAATTGACGCACAGCCAGACCGGTCCGCGCCAGTTGCTATTTCCCCCGAAGAGAGCACTGTCCGAGTCACCAGGGACATAGCTGACACGGAACTCCTGACCGTTGACCGTCATAGAATAAGGATGCTCGCCATGATATTTAGACATGGATCGGATACCATGCTCCGACAAAAACTCGGTTTCGTCGAGCATCCTTTTCAAGATCTTTTCCAGGCGGTCTCTGCTGACCAGTGCCAACAGAAGACGCTCGCCTTTCCCACGACGCTTCATGCTAGCGATGTTGCGCTCGGCAACATCCTGCCGATTCTCAATGAACCACTCCAATCGGCGCTTGAAGGAAGGGAATTGGTTGATCAATTCGGGCTCAAGTGTGAGAACTCCATATAACGGAATCAGGCCAACAAGGGACCTCACGGGGAGCTGTTGAGTCCATGGTTCGCCGTAGGAAATGGCATCGTAGTAAAACCTAAATCACATCAGATAATAATCGGGTTGGCCTCAGGTGTAGCTCTTACCCATCCTCTTCGTTCCACAAAGAGGCCTCCTGGCCTCCCGATTTGAACGTCATAGCATCACTGATTAGGATGAAATGCTCGAAGAACTTGGACGCAACTGTAACTGTTAGTCGACTTCTTCATGCGACAAGTGCTGAGTTTCAACGTACTGTCCTCATAGATCCGTCGGTGTTTCGCTAATTCCAAGGCAATGTTGAGCATGCATAAGCAATAGAAGGCCATCCAGCCAGTGCTGTCTGCTTGCTCCAAAACACCTCCGGTGGGCAAAGGCTCGGAACGATTGAACAACCCGATGTTATCCAAGCCGAGGAAGCCTCCCTCGAAGACATTCTTTCCCTCCGAGTCTTTACGGTTAACCCACCATGTGAAGTTGAGGAGCAACTTTTGGAATACCCGTTCGAGAAAGTCTAGGTCTTGCCGACCGTACATCTTCCGCTCGATCTTGAAGACCCGGAATGTGGCCCATGCGTGGACGGGTGGGTTTACATCGCCAAAGTTCCATTCATACGCAGCAAGCTGTCCGTTGGGATGCATATACCATTCCCGAGTGAGAAGATCCAGTTGCTTTTTGGCAAAGTCGGGATCTATCATCGCGAGAGGTATGCAATGAAAAGCCGTGTCCCACGCAGCGAAAAACGGATACTCCCAGGAGTCGGGCATCGAGAGGATGTCGTCCATGTACAAGTGTTTCCACTGTTGGTTTCGAACATGCTTCCTACCGGGGGGAGGCGCGATCATCGCGGGGTCACCATTTGCCCATTGATCCCAGACAAAATGGTAGTACTGCTTTGTCCACATCATACCCGCAAATGCTTGTCTCTGGATGTTTCGGAGATCGTCGCTCATGGGTAGGGGGCTGATGTGATAGTAGAAGTCGTCGGCCTCTGCTATACGCTGTTCGATCGTGTCGTCCAGTTCCTCTTCGTCAACGAAGGTCTGGAGCTTTCGGGACAGCCTGAAACGGACAACAGCACACTCGCCTGGGGGGATCCCCTCACCCTCATTAAAAGCGTACCAGGCAGCAAACTTGGTACCCTTGTTCTCCGGGTTAATCGCGTCCTTTTCGCCGTTGACGATGTAGCGATGGAATGCATCCTTCACGTACGGCTGATCGTTTTCAGACTTCCAGAGCAGCTCGTTGTTCGTCTCGTTTTCCGTAAACAGCATCTTTGGCAGGATATCGTCCTGGTTGCTTCCCGCTGCTGGCGAGGGGGAGAATCGTACATATCTTTCGCCTAGCTTCTTGTGGTAGGACTTGGCTGTCAGCGGGGCGACCTTTTCGATGGAAGGCTTATGAGATTGATCCTCGTAGCCCCAGGCCCAGGTGTTCCGGAACCACACATGGGGGATGATGTGCAAGGGAGCCGGCTCAGGGCCTCGGTTATAGGCAATAACGCGAAACAGGAGCTCCTCTTCGTCATCGTCTTCCTTGGCCGTCTCAATGAAAATATCCCAGTACCGATTGTCGTCGAAAGCGCCGGTGTCGAGGATCTGGTATTCGCGTTCCAATCTCGACCGGCGCGCGTTCTCGTCTCTGAGGTCCTCGTAAGGAAACTTCTTCTGAGGGTACTTGTAGAGGTATTTCATGTAGGAATGCTGGAATGAAGCGGTTAGAAAGGGCAATATGAACAGCGTCCCTCTTGGATAGATCTACCGTCGGTGTGTTATCAAGGTGGAAGTGAGCTTCTTTGATACTCTCTCCATGGTTTCCTTGAGGGTTTGACAAGCCAAATAGACGCTCCTTCAGAAAATCGCTATTGCACAGTGAGTCAGTGGTCGGAAGGTAGGGTAGGACCAAGGAGACATACTCCTTCTCGTTCCAGAAAGCAAACGCAACGTTCTGCAGCGTATGGGTATCGGAGACCCCGGCGATGCCATCTTCGCCCCAGCGGTATGTTCGCGACCGAGCGTGCTCATGGGAGAAGTCTATGGCGCGGATTGGGGTTAACGGGTCGCGACGGATAAGAAAGAAAGAGAATGGCGAGGAAAAGCGAACTTACAGCTCCACGCATCACCGTTTTCACTTTGCCACCGAGTCAATTGGTTTTGTTCATAAATTCTGGGTGGGAAGGACTTACGAATAATCCTCTCGAACTGCGGGGATCCGAGAATGAGGTCATTAGTTCTGCGGCCCCTCATCGCAAATCACCGCAACCACGCACCGAACGCGCGATGGAAAATAAGAAAGAAACCAAACACCGTTCAAGAGGTACTTACCGGTTGCCCATTGCCTCTCGGCTACGTACGGACCCCATTTTTTCCAGTACCGAATGCGATCCCGATCTTCCTTTAATCGCTCCTCCTCCCGCGAGGTGTGGACGTGCTTGTCGATCAGGACCATTCTAGTCGGGATCGACGGAGGACGAGATAGGAGGGGAGAAGTGAGATGAACTGAAGGAAGAATCGAGGTAATGAACGGGGGTTGGGTGACAAAAAACGAAAGAGAAAGAAGCTGGAGGGGAAGAGGAGGGAAGAGAAAGAAAGAAGGGAGGCGAAAGATAAAGGACGGCAGTTCCTGAACCCTGTTCCCAGAGCTGCAGTACAACTCACCAGCGATCCGATCGCTGGCTTATCAGAGGACCAGAAAGGACCCAGAAACATGATTTCTTGACTTGGCCTCAACGGTCTGGACTCGTCGCTCGGACGTTCCATCGCCATGGTGGATACTAAACTCGCTCCCGTCATCGGTTCAAATTATGCCACCTGACTTGACATCATGGGAGATCTCTTTCTCACGATCGATGAATAATTGAGACTGAAACAGACTGAGGACCTGAAAATAGTTCAATTGACTTCCGCCACATTAAGCCTCTCCTGGGGCCCCATACATGGGCGCAGAACAAACATGCTCACTAAATAAAGTCCTGATCAAAAGCCCTAATGGACCCCCGGAACTTCCTCACGATATCCTCGCCAACATGAGCGTCAGTTATTTTCAGACGTTGATGTCGTTTCCACTACTCCATATAAGTCAAACTAGAAATCGAGGTATAGAGGCGAAAAGTCTTTGCTAACCGTTTGGAGCCGGAAAAGGTGGTACTTCAGCTATCTTCTCGTCCATCCAGATTTTTAAATCATCGACGAATTCAATAGACCACGAACAGGACCTGCTCAATTATCCGTTAACCGGCGAGCTTCTTCCATGTTTGTTAACCTGCTAGTTTAATTCGTATTTAATGATGTGTTGGATACTGATAGTCCTCCGTGAGGTCAAATATCTTATCCAGGTCATGTTCTTGCTTTTCGTTAATAGTGAGCCAGCCATGATAATAGGGTCCGGCCACATCGGATAACTTTTTTCTCTCTAATGTGATCATAGACTCGACATTCGACAATAAAATGGTCCAGTGATGATGCGATATTCTCGAATCGGGACCAAGGGGTTCGCCAATGATGAACTGGTTGAAACGGTGAGTAAGTGACAAGTCTAGCGAAAGAATAGGCTGAAGAAGTCTTACCACCTTCAGAGCATATAGTTACCCTGAATTTGTACTTTGAATATGTAGCCATGAGGTGAAGGCGCCAGGTCTTCTAGGAACTCCAGCTCAGAGGCAAGGTCTCTGTCTCATCCATACTTTGTAACATGTATCTTTTCGAGATGGTGCAGACATATTTGCTAAAAGGGTATGCAAGTAAACAGTAGATTGTGAGGGTCCAAAGGCGTATATTAATTAAATGATGGGAGAGGGTCTAGATATTATATCACCTGAGTATAGTCTCTTGTGCATATATTACGCGCACATTAGCAGGTTCCCTAGAATTAAAAATTTTTACCTTGATATAAATTAACTTACTAGTATGATCTCTAACTGGTGGCACCTGATTTGACAAACCCTATCCTTGACACCTCTTCTGGTCTTTATATTATAGCTATAGGATATAGAATAAAGTAGGATAGAGAAGCAGTACTATATTATGATATAATTAACATAGCTCAATATTGAAAAGAATTTAGATTTGTAGACTAATATCTATAGTCTTTATCTATCTCAAAGGACTCGCTGATGAGAAGATATTTTTTTAGAGGTGTTACATACTATTCTCACAAATTAAGAACTCAATGAGGATGATCCGGGTAATTTGGAGGATACGTAAGTTTCCGCAACTGCAACTACTGACTCTATCCCTTTTTCTCTATCTATTTTCTTCGTTTGCCACTGTCTAGAGAACCATTACAGCGATCGTCTTGCAGATCGACTGCTGACCGTGGGACCCGAACGCGAACTGCCCGAACCGGTAAAGTGTACGCAAGTGGGCCATTCATCCATAGTCTATACTCCGTAGTAAGTCCTGAGAATCCCCGTTAGTTGCAAGGTGGATAGACTGTCTACAGGGAAGTTCGCATTCGTATCAGATGCAATGCACTTATTTAAAGAAGAAGCGTGCTGCTGTTTATCAGAGTATTTCCACCCTCGAATGTCCCACGCGGAGCGATCCCTCTACTCAAGATGAATGTCACATCCTGCTCGCCTGCAGCAATCCAAACTCCCACCGTCTTCGGGGCAGAGATTCTCTCCCTGTCGGCCTCATGGGTCACCAACTACACCCTTGACGTCCCGGCCACTTTCAACTACAACCACGGCGACGTCGATGTGCGCAATGCGCAGTTCTGCAACATCACCGTCACCTACACACACCCCGGATACAACGACCAGATCACAGTGGAGACCTGGCTTCCGCCGCAGACCAAATGGAACAGCCGTCTCCAAGCCACAGGCGGTGGCGGCTGGAACGCCGGGCGCTTCGTGCTGTCCCAGTTCTTCATGAGCGGCGCAATCGGCGAGGGCTATGCGGCGACCACCACCGATGCTGGCCTGGGAGAAGCCGGACCCAGCTCGTGGGCGCTCCGAAGCCCCGGCAACGTCGACTACATTGCGCTCAACAACCTAGGCTCCCGGTCCTTGAATGACCAAGCTATCATCGGCAAGAGCCTAACCCATACCTTCTACGGCCGCGCCCCCGACTACTCCTACTGGAGTGGTTGTTCCCAGGGCGGTCGACAGGGTCTCATGCTAGCACAGCGCTACCCTACTGCATATGATGGCATCGTCGCTTCGGCCCCGGCCCAATCATGGACCAAATTTGTGTCCGCCCTGTACTACCCCCTGTTGATGCGTCAGTGGCACGGAGTCAGCCCGCTGGCCTGCGAGTTGAATTTCCTGACAACCGAGGCCGTCGCCGCCTGTGACGCAAAGGACGGGGTCGTGGACGGGTTGATCTCCAACCTCACGGCGTGCGACTACAGCCCATACACCTCTGTCAACAAGACCTTTATCTGTAATGCACTGAACAGAACCATGGCGCTCAGTCCTGGCGCCGCGCTCATCGCCGACGCCGCCTGGTCCGGACCACAGACCACGGACGGCGAGCGGCTGTGGTATGGGGTGAACCCGGGGGCCGACATCAGCCAGTTCGGGTCGGTGCCTGGCGTCAATGCCTCACAGTCCGACATGTGGTTCAACCTGTTCGTAGCCAAGAACGCCAGTTTCGACACCGTGCACATGAGTCCCGAGCTGTATGAGGAGTTCTTCCACCTCGGCACCCAGGAATACGGCAGCACCATGAACGCGGCCGACCCAGACCTGACTGCCTTCCGCAAGGCGGGCGGAAAGCTCCTCACTTATCACGGCATGGTTCGCTACTTCTCCTCTCTTCATAGCCCTAAGCTGCCCCAATCTTTTAATTTCAACTAACCTAAACCACAGGCCGACGAGAGTATCCCCACCAAGGGCACCGAGTTCTACTACAAGTCCGTCCAAGATCAATTCCCGGATGTCCAGGACTTCTATCGCTACTTCGAGTCACCGGGACTCGGGCATTGCGCAGGCGGACAAGGCGGCCAGCCGACGACGATTTTCGATGCGCTGAGACGGTGGGTCGAGAACGGCACTGCCCCAGAAACCCTCCCCGTGGAATATGCTAGGCCTGAGGGTGGACCGCTGCGTCGTATCGTGTGTCCTTATCCCGCCAAGGCTAAGTATGTGGGTGGGGATATCTCGGCGGCTGAGAGCTTCCGCTGTGCTTAAGTATAGCCATAGTTGGTTAAGCTATTGTTACCGATTCGCCAATTTCGCCTTGGGCTACTGAATTTGTATATGGAGTATATTATGTCGAAAGAACCTACCTTAAGGTGTTATCTAGGTGACTATATACAAAGAGACATGCACCTTCTAAATATAAATACAAAGCTATCTATAAATCTACCTTTTAGATTCCTTCTTCTGTACCATCACCCACATAAACTCGGCATCAAAGTCTGGATCACCCTCCTCCAACTTCCCATCGCCAGCGTGCAATACCTCCACCTGCAAGACATCAAACCCGATTTCTACTAACAATGCCCGATTCTCATCCACACCATAGCTGCTCCAGAACATCCCGTATCCCAGGAATTCGCCATGGATTTCTTCCTCATCGAGGGTGGCCAGGTTAAAAACAAAGACACCCCCGGGCTTCAACCAACCATGGATCTTGGCAAGCATGGCCCTGAGCTGGGAGCGTGGAAGGTGGAACAGCGTATAGAAGCTGATGACACCATGGAAGCTCGCAGGCTCGAAAGCGAGGGTAGTCATGTTACCCGCAAGCAGCTTAGCCCCTGGACACCGGGCCTTGGCCATCGCGATCTGCTTGGCTGAGATGTCATTTGCGACTACTTGGGCGCCTTGGTCGAGGAGCATTTTCACAATAGGAACTCCGGGTCCACAACCAAGCTCTAGAATGGAGGGTGAGCGTTGTTGTAGCGTGTCTAGCAGCATCTGGGTGTATCTTTCTCGCGGCGACTTCTGGCTCTTGACCCACTGCAGATACCATTCTGTAATGTTGTCGTAGGCGTATTCGACAATCCCTTCCGGCGTGTCAGACATCTTTCCGGAGGAGCAGGGGTAGAGATTGGCAGGAGAAGTGGATATATCGTGGTAGGCGATAGGGGATGTGTGGAGATTGTTAGTTCACTATCTAAGAGACGCACTAGCACTAGGCCGAAACAGGAAACCATCAACAGTGACCCGTTTGCATATCATAATTATGTTGGAGTGACTACGGGCAGGAGGGTGCTATATCATGTCTATATTTATATAATTCAAACTACAAGTACCCATAGCTAGTCCAGTTCCTTCTTAATGCCAACTCGGCAGCAGTCAAACGACTCCATCGATCGAGACTGTGACCTACTATGAACACCACGTAGCAAACCGAATCTATCTCAATGAAGCCATTCAAGATGTGACCACCACCTGTTGCCCTTGTTATCAGGCATCCACTGTCATTGGAGTGGAGCTAATGATAATCTATAGGGAATCCGAATCACTCTAGTGGAGGGATAGTTACTCAACTAATTCCTAATCACAACTCTGGATATAGTCAGACGTACTCTATTTATTTGTATAGATGCACATCGGACATTGTAAAATAATCCCAGAATTATATGCCCTTAGACAGAACAAAATAAAGCCAAGGGCGGTAGATTGCCTCCTCATCTACCGGATGCAGAATCATTGGCAAATATTTCGTGCGCCATTGTTCTTGTATAGCATCATCGAAGAGTTCTGGATCCAGTCTCACACGTCGCGCTTTACAATACTCCCAGTAAGCGGGATACCATCCAGCCTGGCCCCAGTCAATGACTGCCACCACCCTCGGATTCGGGCCTGGCGACAAAAGGATGTTGGGGGGAACAAGATCATCATGGGTGAACACAATAGGCACATCCTCACTGATTTCGATTCCACATGCGTCCTGAAACTGCTGGACAGCGTTTGCGCCTTGGAAAGGCCCACTGATTTCTGGATGGCTCGAAAGAAAGATCTCATTCAATGGTAGCCCACCCAGACTCCCTATGAATTCTGAGTTATGTCTCTCTTGGATGTTGCAACTAAGAGAACTTACCGATATACCGGCTATGGCTGTCTTGCTCCAAGGTCCTCCAGGTCTTCACCATATGTTTCAGTTCCTCACAGACAGACAGTCTCTCAGGTTCATTCATGCCACCCCATCTCTCCTGCAGAGTTTCACCCTCAACCAATGACATATATATAAACACCTGGCCCCCATCCTCAGCCCCGCCGAAAACCTTCGGGATGGGAGCTTGATCTTTCAGGTGCTCATGCAACATCATTTGAGTCTGGGCCTCAACAACAGTGACATCCGCTCCGTACTTGACAAAAAGGCCCAATGATGGAATCTTGACAGGTGGTGGGCGATAAAAACTTATGTGGCCTATGCCAGTCTTCTTACTGATTTCTCTAATTTCAGACGGCGTCGGAAGAGTAGTCTGCGGTTTGTCGTCGCAAAAGGTGGAGTGGAAGATCTCCATTGCGTAGCTTTGTCCCCAAGCTAATGTTCAATAACTTGAACTATAGTGTCCGCGACTCGCATCGGGTATAGAAGGGGGGGATGGAGTATATGTTCATCAAACAGGTTGAAGAATGTGTTTAGGTAGAAAAGATAGGGACAGGCTGGTGGGGTTGCCTAGGAACGTGACGCGCTGAATCGACAACAATTTCCATGTATTCAATATAGTTCTCAGAAATGTCTTGATCTTCGACAGAGTGATAAAAATCAAGATCTAAATTTCTTTGCCAAGTATAGTATAAAGTAGGTATCGTCCGGCCTTTGGGTAAAATAACACCAAGCAGCGATTCAGCAAGACGTGGATGTATGCAGAAGAAGTAGTATGACTGATCAAATAAGCCCTTCAGGCTTCTACTTTCTGCAAATTCTGGTAGCCATCGAGGAATCTCATTTGACTGCCGAGAAATGATCAACAGAGAAGTTTGTTCAATAGGAGTTTTGAGATTGTCATTCCTCCGTTCATACACTATTTGCAGGACCCCAGGGATCCTGGCATAGGACTCGAGGTGGTAGCGACAATTTTACTCCCTTGCTATCATAGTAACTGCCGTGACCACGGAGAGATGCAATATGAAACCAGATCTTATACTTATTTCACTAGTTCCGAATACGCCGAAAAACCTATGGGTGGTGTTAACATACTTATCAGGAACAGTTGAGATATCAGTGTCAGAGCGATTGATGCTGTTTTGCGCTGTAGCGAAGATATGTGCCAGCAGCCTGGACACGAAAACATTTCCCCCCATACAAAAATAGCAAGTGGCCCATCATGATAGCTGTGACTATGAACTCTGTGGGTGGATTTCTTCACAGCTAGAAAATGAGACATATATCGACAGCTCCTATTGTTCAGAAGTCAGGATTCAAACGTGGTTGCCTGTCGCGTATGGATTGGTGTCTGGACGCGGGTTGATCCTATACCACAGTCCACGATATCCAATCCAGGTCGAGATTAGGTACTTTAGTTGACTTTATATCGAGTGGGGCAATTCATCGATGGGCTGCCACACTACATGGCCGCTGAGCTTACTCGGATTTAGATTCGTCCACTTCTGTATCCAATTTGCAATATGAGAGAGTTGCAACGGGCTTGTTTGACCTTCTATGGGGTTGTTTCGATCTCAAGATGGGCTTGGTTTAGAAATCACTTCATTTTCCTTTGATTTTACTGAGAGATCTACTTTCTGTATCACGTCTTCATATCAACCGAGAACTTCACTGTTAGTTTGTATACGGTGCTCGTATTGTTCCTATCAGCATGTAATGTAGAGGGTTGATGCTCGAGCGTTCATAAACCCTAATCTGAGCACAGATAGAGTGTGGCGTTCTAAAGTGGGAAGCTTGAAGCGATGGCAGATGAGGGGGCCAGCCGACAGGAATACTAGTACTAGTGGATAGTAATCATAGCAGCGAATGAGATCTATGGGAGGGCCAAACAAGACTCATTGTAGATGCAACGGTTGATAATGAAAATACCCTATAGATGGCCGAGGTGGACGGTGTTGAAGACCGCCGGACTGCCGCGGGCACCGAATTACCCCACAAAATCTATACCTGGTGGGTCACTCAGTATGAACGATTCATACAGCTCGCATGAGACTTCTCCATCAGGTATACACATTGCCCTCGAAGCTGGATCCTTGAAAATGGAAACTTAGCTGCAAAAGGAAAGGCTCAGGAGACAGGCAACTGCCTAAATAGCTCGTGGAGGCACCCTATGATGCCTCTCCATTCACAACTGAATTGATTCACTTCCTCTGCAATGACTTCCGTCTTCCGAAATGGTCGCATTTTTGTACCCTCATCGCCCTCGGCGAGGGGTGGTAACGAGTTCGCCGAATGCATGATCATCAAAGATGATCGTATTGCATACGTTGGCTCCCTCGACAATGCACAATTCCCCGCCGATGCGAATCTCATTGATTTGGAGAATCAAGTAGTAATTCCTGGCTTTATCGATGCGCATGTACACATTCTGTCTTATGGCCAGTCGCTGCAAAAGATTGATCTGATTGAATGCACGTCTCTCGAGCAAATCCGTACAAAGATCAAAGCCTACGCCGACGCTAATCCATCGGTGCCGCAAATCTTTTGTCGAGGTTGGATCCAGTCATCCACCCAAGGAATTGCCCTTGCGAGCATGCTCGACGATCTTGATCCGCGCCCGATTTTCATCGATTCCTTCGATCTGCACTCAATGTGGTGCAACTCGGCGGCCCTCGACGGAATGAAGGCCCATACTGCCCCAGATCTTCCTGGTGGCTGCATTCACCGTGATCAGAATGGGCGAGCTTCTGGTCTCTTGGATGAATCGGCCTTGTCGAACCTGGCATGGCCCTATGTGGAGAGCCTCTATTCCAAGCAAGATAAGCTGGTTGCGTTGGACGCAGCGGTCCACGCTTACACCGCCGCTGGCTACACCGGCATTGTGGATATGGCTATGGATGAAGGCACTTGGGAGCTTCTGAACGAGTATCGCCGTGACAAGCATATCCCATTCCACATTGCAGCCCACTGGCTCGTGCCTTATGTCAATGATCAAGAGACCCATTTCCGCACCGTTGATCGCGCGATTACCCTGCGCGAACAGTTCAAGGACCCCGATTTCTGCATTGTTGGCATCAAACTCATTTGCGACGGCGTTGTCGATGGATGTACTGCCGCTCTCCTGCAACCATACAGCGGAAAGGCCGATCGAGTTGAACCAATTTGGCCTGAAGATCAGCTTCGCGAAGTAGTCCAGCGTGCAGATTCGGCGGGCATCCAGTGCGCCATCCATGCTATTGGCGACCGCGCAATCCATCAAGCCATCGATGTTTTGTCCCAAGTTGGAACGCCCGGCCGGAGACACCGAATCGAGCATCTCGAACTAACCACGTCCGAGGACGCGAAGCGCTTGGGTCAGCTGGGGATTACAGCCTCCGTTCAGCCGGTTCATTCCGATCCAGCTTTGTTCAAAGCATGGCCTAGCCTTGTCGGACCAGATCGATGCAAGCGCGCATTCGCCTACAAAGAGTTCCTAGATGGGGGTGCACCTCTTGCAGTTGGGACTGATGCCCCCACGGCGCGTCATTTGCCCTTCCCGAACCTCTACAACGCGACCACCAGGCGATCAGCACTCGAGCCTGAGACCACCAACACCGTCAACGCGCATTTCGGCATCAGCTTGGCTGACGCGGCCACCGCTGCGACGGCAGGAGCAGCTTATGCACGCTTTGCCGAGTCATGGACCGGGAGTTTGCAACCGGGACTCCAGGCCGATTTTCTGGTCGTTGGCATGCAGTGGGCACCAGAAACGCTTCTTGAAGCAAAGGTATGCCAAACTTGGTATCGGGGGAAGAAAATATTCGACGCCAGTCAAGTCTAGCTATACAAGAGCCTCTCTCATTTTCCAAAGCCAAATGAATCAATTCTGTCTTGTACATATCTGACCCCTCACCCATTACGTAGAAGGCTGTGCATCATATCATGTAAAGAGCGAATCCCAGTAGACAAAAGATGCTTCTCTTTCCATTATGGATTGCGACTGTCATTCTCCACCAGACATAAGATAACAGGCCCCAAGTATTGTGTGGCTGCTTCAATTTAAGTAATGATAAAGAATCCATGTTACATCGACTGCATATCTGGAGTATGGAACTTGAGAAATGGGAGTAGTTTATAGATATCATAAGAAGACAGCTCAGACTGGAGCTAGGTAATTCTAGATTACTTCAATATTAATTTTAGATGACTCCGGCTCTGATCTAGTACTAGCACCCTCCAAACACTCAGAGTATTTAGTAAATATATATCTACATCTGTCTTTTTCTATACTCCAAAGTCGATTACTGAGTAAAAAAAACGGCCTCTGAGCTACAAACAAGCCCTATTCCAAAGTTTCTTGTCTATACCGAGGGAGAAGTGGTGAAGGATCCTCCTGCAGCGATATACCCGGGCTATCTAATACTACATGAGCACTGGTGATAAATACTATCCAAAAAAGTTCTATACCGATAGATGTTGTATATCGATGTACCAACAACAAGAGAAAGACAGCTCCGAGACGAGATAGACTCCTTACTTGCAATAAACTTGGATTGTATTTTTATACTGGGCTAACCAGGCTCAATATATATCCAAGTAATGTTCAAACCAGCAAAAAAACATCTTTCGTGAGTGGTAGCAGGGGGGGCCATCTTCATCCAATCCGTCGGCCCATATACCGTATAACGTTAAGATTCCCGTTTATGAAAGTAGACATCCTGAAATCTGCTACTAGATAGCTTCCCAAAAGTGGAATGTTTATGTGGGTACAACCGGTGGGAGTATGAACTGTATGAGCAGATGTTGTCTCGACGACACATTCTGATGCAGCTAGTAGTATCCTTGAGAATAAGAGAACTGCACAAGTATCCTGGCTCACCGGTCTCTTTCCGCATGCCCAGTATTCTACTCAGGATACAAGGACGGGGTTGCATAGGGAAAAAGGCATTGGAGCCGAGCAAAAGCACCGCATAATGCGAGGTATCTTGGTCGTGCGTGGTGGTTCGCGAAGCTACATTTTTAGTACTGTGGAATGTTAGATAGGGAGATATCGAAATTAGATGAGACTCTAATTGGAGGGTCTAAAACACCTAGCAGACTTTATTAATTCTTTTCATTGTGATAGTTGCTAAGACTTCCCTTGTATGCGATTGGCAACCAGCGAGGAGAAATTAGGTCAGTGCAGTCTCCAACAAAGATCACTTTGCCAGACTAAATCCTTAGCTATACGTTATTATCCTAGTCCGTTGCTTGAAAGTGAACTTGATTGGTGCAACAATATAGAAAAGTTCCAGGCTAGAAAAGTAGAGTGTCTCCGGTCCCTAAATACGAAGCTATACGACGTTGCAGATCCCCCCAAAAATGGGCCACAGCTCTTCTACAGGGACTGGGATAACTGAATTTTCAAGCCAAGGGTGATATTTCGGCTTTGATGCATGGACTAAATTGAGCTCGTGACTGAACCTAGCACATATTGCTTGTTTCACAGCCGAGGCATCGGAGTTTTTCGAGTAGGCTATTGCTTCAAATAGACCCTCATGTACATGGTCTACATACATATGGCCCAATATGCTATCCACGTTCAAATTTGCGCCATTAATGCGGGGAAAGAAGTAGAGCTAGATTTGAATCCCGGGTCGGTACTTCAGATGATCGGCAGGAGGCCCGTTCCACGCTTACGGAGTAGTGGCCTCTGTAGAATCCACATGCAGCAATTACTCCGGATCCAAACGCGCTGCAAAGTTGATCTACCGTTGTCTGAATCATGTGGGATAATGACCCGCCTTCACAGAAAGATGGTCGACAGCTCGAGCACTAAATCCCATGTGAATCTTTTTTCGAGCCCTAGGGGAGGATAAATACTTCGCCGTCTCCTGCGGGCTGGTTGGCATTCATCTCGATTCGAAACCAACGAAGTACGGAGATGGTACTCAAATATGTACTCATTGCTTTAGCTGTCCTCCCCGGAGGCCTCGGCGATATTCAGCAACTCAACTCGCGCGAGGATGATGCTGCATCGACTGCCTGCAGCAGGCTGAAGGAAAAATATCCTGATATCACGTACTCTAAGCTCCACCCGAGGTACATCAATGCTAATACAGGTGAGGGAGAGTGTTTGCGACTTCGAGCAGAAAACCTTCAACTTACCCTTTCCCAGAATACTACACATCCAGTGCCTGGCTGGGGCCAGCCTGTGTCTTTGAGCCCTCGAATAGCACCCAGATGGGCGATGCTGTACAGATCCTCAAGGAAGTTAAATCCCCCTTCGCAATTAGGGGTGGTGGCCATATGCCAATTGCCAATGCGGCGAACATCAATTCGTCCGGCGTTTTGCTTTCCAGCTTCGGCCTTACCCAGCTCAGCCTGTCTGATGACCAGTCTACGGTCAATGTCGGCCCAGGAAACCGATGGTCCAATATCTATGACTATCTTGAGCCCAACGGGCTGACCGTCGTTGGTGGCCGACTCGGTCACGTCGGCGTTCCTGGGTACATCCTCGGTGGCGGGGTCTCCTATTTCAGCAATGAGTATGGTTGGGCCTCCGCAAATGTTGCCAGTATCACGGTGCGTTAGACAGCCTAGTAAATGTTTCGTCATCCATAGGCATTCTCGCTGATCCTTACAAATTAGGTTGTCCTGGCAGACGGGACAGTAGTCCAAGGGACCCCAGAGAATGAGTACTCCGATCTATTCTGGGCATTAAGGGGAGGTTCCAATTCATTCGCCCTTGTGACAAATTTTGAACTGAAAACAATCAAAGCCCCCAAGGTAATGGTTGGCATGGCATCGTATGGATCCGACGTCGCTGAGAAGTTTATCGATGCTGTGCATGCTTTCACTGTGGATGGTTCGAAAGACCCTAAGGCGGCTACGATTCCCTTGGCGGAGTATATCCCGGCCTTAGGAACGGCGAGCTATAGCGCCATTCTCTTCTACAATGGCGAGAATGAGAACCCTGCTGCTTTGGGGAACTTCCTAGGTTCCGATTTGAACGCCACCAGCAGTACCTTTTCCAGCCGATCCATGAGTGACTGGTCTAAGGAGCTTGATCCAGCCCTATCGCTTGTCAAGGGCAGTAAACAGCGCTTCTATGTGTTGAATATCCACGCCTCCAACAAGCAGGCAATCTCTATTGTTCATGACACTTTCATGGATGTGGCACGAGAGAGCTTGCCTATTGGGGTATTGGTTGCAGCTTTAGCATTCCCAGCAGTGACCGAGAAATTTATCACTGCATCAACTGTCAACGGCGGAGACCCGCAGGGCTTGGATCTCAATGGCGCGCCATACATCTGGGTGGAAGAGAGCATCACTTCTGCAGCGATCGTCAGCGACGATGATGTCGACGCGTTCTATGAAAAGGCTAATGGTCAAATCGTCAAGAACCTCCAGGCCGCGGGGATCGAACTGGCCAACTTTATCTATCTGAATGATGCGAATCCCTCCCAGGATGTATTTAGCACATTCCCCCCAGAGAACCTTGAGCGACTCAAGAGCATCCGGTCTAAATATGACCCGGACAGAATATTTACCGATCAGATGCCGGGAGGATTCAAGGTCGCGTGACACCGACTTTGGGTCGATAGAAATAGGCTCTGAGGGAGCTGTGTGAGTGGTGGGATTGGGTTAACTGGATACTAAGGACTAAAAGGTCCCCTGGAATTATCATTGGAGTGCAATGTCATTTTCCCACATGCGTGATGTTAGCATGTAGCATGGACGTCGTAGAAAAAGTCGCAGAAAGAAGAAGAAAGAAGAAAGAAAGAATGCAGAAGATCCCAGGGGGTCTCATGATCGATGCAGCTATGCCTCATCTGGACTGCAGTGTGACCATCCCATTGTGGGCCACGCAAAATGTGTGCCCGCGACATGCAGGAATTTAAATGAAACAAAACCACCGCCCATAAATACTTCTTCCCCCCTCCCTTCAGTGGACATTCAACACATGGACTATTCAACGGGTAAAAGTGATATATTAAACCACAGCAACAAAAAAGAATCAAGTCTCTTGACCCACGCGTTCGAGACATGGCACATGCATACACGGACTCAATCATGTGCATCAACGTGTGCGAGAGACGCCAAAAATGCATAAGAACGTCAGCTATTACAAAGAAAGGCTCGTCTCCCATTAACGCACGGTTGATACAGCGCTGGAAGATGAAGAAGGGAAGACAAATCGAATAAACCAAATTCTCCAGACATGCCCGCCTTGGAATAACAATAGAAGAGAAATTAAAGCCATAACCCCATTCCATACCCAAACGTGTCCATTGCAGCCGACTCTGGCCGGTTGTATCAAGTCATGAATTGCGGGTCTGGCTATGCTGCCGCTGCTCATCCCCGCTGGAATAGTGGCCTGTCGTGTCCGTTGGAGATGTTGCCGATGACGCAGATTCTATAGGTATCAAGAAGATTTAGCGACAGTTATTCCACCAGACACTCCGGCACACAAGATAACGCCTTACCTGTCGATTGGTATCCCCCATCCCTGGGACCGCTTCCATCCAAGATCACGGACTTCCGTGCTTTCAAGCGTGCTTCGGTCGCGCGAATTTTCGCCTGAAGTTCTTCCAGTTCTCGGCTTTGAATCATCATTTGAAATTTCCTAGCGATAAATTTCTACGGTCAGCCTCCCAGGTTGTTTCAAACTCGGCGCAATTTGGGGGTAAACGGGTGGGGTTCGCAAGGGTTACACGACATACCTCTCATCGACAGTCTGTTCAAGGTGATGGACATCCGAGTCCAGTGCGAAGAGGCTATCCAGTGTGCTTGAGAAGGCCTGTGCCATGGTCCTGTCATGTACCGGTTAATGTCAACGTTCAGGTATCGCACGGAGCGCAAATGGTGGGTACGAACGACTGAGGACGACCGTTTGGTTTCCAGCCCTGATCCGCGTCCGACATTTTTATCTTTTTAGTTGAGTGTGTGGAGGTGAAGAGGTACGATGTGGCAAAGCAACAGTTCAAAGTCGAAGAAAGGTAAGGAGTCGCTCGTTCGTGGTGTTGAGGGGGGGAAAAAAGGAGTGTTCCCAAGCGCGCGCGTGCGTCAGTGAACTGGTGGGTATAAGGCAAGGTTGATGTGGAACTTGAAGTACAGTTCCAGAAGAATCAGAAGGGAGTCAAATTGCGGATGATTAAGTTATTAGGGTTAAAGGTATATATGATGGCGAGAAGATCAGAACCAGCTGAGAGCAATCTATGGGAAAATGTAGGGGGGGGTTTTGATCGATCGCAGGACTGAGGAGGCCGAAGATCGAAACTTGTCACACTAATGAATGGGTAAGGGCCAAGGAGGGACCACTTTTAGTGGGTAGTTATCAAAGCCCGGACGGGGGTGATAGGGGCAATGCACGCTCGGGGGAGGGAAGATCAGTTGGTTTTACAGAGAGGTATAAGTAGTTCTTCGTTCGAAGGGTTGGGATCACAGAGTATATCCCCGGGCACCACGATGACGAGTCAGCCGTCTATACGAGCTCCCCGTTGTTTTTGTCACTGTAGTACCTAAAGGAAGTGATCTCCGAGAACAGAAGAGACACAAAACACGAAGAGAAAAAGGGTTGGAGAGGGTGATACTAGCGACTCAACTAATAAAATGAGGTAGTTTAGGTAAGGCCAGTTAGCCGGGTCAATAGTCACAGGCCTCTCCACCAGACTCCATCGTAATTGACAATTCATGAAAATCTAAATAAAATCCAGTAATAATACCAGGATGTCAGATCCAATCAATCCTGCCCTCCATCACAATCAAAGGGTTGCCCGACTAGGGAACGTTTTGCAATTAAAGTCTGACACCGAGCAAGGAGCCAAAGGGACTAAAAAGTCAATGACGCAGATACCTAGGTAGACTCGACCACATCACTCAAATGCCAAGGCACGTTCTTAGTGCTCATGTCAATATGCAGATATGCTCCTGTATGGATGTAGTACGAGTCTGTAGCTATGACGCTGCTTAATGGGGGGAAGACCTCCTGAATCCATGGAGGCTGAAGAATCGTAAGTGTCCACCAGTAAGAAAGAGCGAGAAAGGGGTTAATGTTGATTTTTTTTTTTTTTTTTTTTTCTTCTTTATATTTGGCCTTACCCCTGACAGCGTGGGGTTCGAGGTTGGTAGTCCTGTATTGTATTGATGTACTGTGTGGTACGTATACTCCTTATACTCATAGTACAGAGTCCTACTACATATCATTCTCTTTTATACCTTGGCAGTTAACGGTTCCTGAGCAATTTCCGATGTTAATTCTGCGTCTAGAATTCTCCGCGAGGGATGTAATTTGGGGAGTCATATTTTACCTCTCGTATTGACTTTGGAATGTACAGGACCTGCGGTTGGAGGAAGCTTCCAATCCAGGAGTATCGGTACTATGTAATACCACCGTCGTCATGGCCGCCCAGCAACCAGAAATGGCTGTCGTCATTATGCATGACTAGCAGGTAATACGGATCCATACCACTGGGCACCGATGCCCCATACAGTACCATAACATCACCTTGGCGGGCGATCTCCTATACGCACGTGATCGCTGGGGAGGCCGGGAAAAGTTGGTCTCTTGGATTCTCTTTCCGTCGGGGCAGGCGGACGACCACCAAAAGTTGAACGATTGCGCTCATCCAGACAAACACTCACTAGTTAACCCTTCCCATCTTCAGTTCCCCTTCATATCGTCTACTTGTCATCTTCCCTCCCCCATCCGGATCGTCATCCTTTTCATCCCACCCGCACCCTTAATTTTACTGTCTCAAATTTCTACGATTTTTCTGAGAATTTTTTGAAGCCCTCGAAACCCCGTGGACGAGACACGGTCGCGTCTTGCTCCTGGATTTAATTTTTCTGTTCCCTGTTCCCGTTTTCGGCCGTCGTCCATTTTTCTGCGCAGATGGTCTGACTGGTTCCACGTAATCCTCCGATCACCTGCTTTCTGCCCGTTTCTGAGGTCTGGACCTGGACTCTTGGACCTGGACCACTGCTGTGTTGTTCTTGACCCATTGGTTGTCCCAATTTGAACTCTCTGACGGGCCAACCATCGTGCAACCTTTATCACCGTGGCCCCCATCCCCAGACCCTCTCCCCCCAGTGGCCGATCAAACGGGCAATGGGGGATGCCTCCTCTGTCGGCCTACACTCCGTTTGAGTCGCTCCTCTTCTTTCAGTCCCTCGCCGCCCTCGATAGCCGCCCCACCAGTTTCGTTTCCATCTCCGATGTACTGCGCAACAACCCATTTATCCGCCAGAATGGTGCGTTCGATGCGGGGCGACTTGCCCCGGAGGCTCTCGAGGAATTGTATACAACCCTGATGCGGGATGGTGGAAACTCCGCCGACATCATCTCCTCCCTCGAACCCAACGGCCATCATGTGGAAAGCAACGGTGCTAACCCCAAGAAACGGAAGATTACGAGTCCGCGGCCGGATGGGTTAGCCGATAAGGGAATGAGCCATGCTGCGATCATACCGGATCTGGTTTCGCATCTGTATGCCCGATACAAAGAGTTAGTAACCCGGGAACTTAGGAACGAGGAGGTGAGATATAAAGAGATCAAGGATGAGATCGAGCGACTACAGAAGGAAGAGCGCGAAACACCCAAGGAGCCCGTGCCAACGCCAGTTATCCAGAAACCTACGCTGCAAGCGCCCGAACTGAAACTCGAGCCGGAACCAGAGCCGATGGACGTGGATACCAAGGAGGAGATGCCCGCTCAAATACAACCCAAGGATGCGAACAAGCCTTCTGTAGAACTAGCGCCCGGAATCGATACCAAGCAACCCCGGATGGAACCGCAAGGCAAAGAGGTGGATATCCCGAAACAACCCCCGGTGTCAGCGCCGCATCCAACACCAGTGGAGGAGCAACGCGTTCCTACACAACCGGTTGGAGAACCGCAGAAAAGGCCGGTGTCCACAGAAGTCCAGTCACAATTACCTCCGCCGCCGCCGCGACCACCGCAGCAACAGCCCGCTGGTCCCCAGCCCATTCCACAAACAACGCCCAAACCATCTCAACCACAGGCCCTCAGCGGAAAGCCACCTGCAACACCCAAACAACCTCCCCTGGCACCCCGAGATACTCCTGTCAGTCAAACGCCAACGAATGTTCCTGCAGTACAGAAACCTATACCACCGTCCGCTACCCCAGCACCGGGCATTGGCTCTGTACCCGCCCCGCCAGCAACTCCCTCGCAAGCCCCGCACAATGCAAATGCCCCAGCAATTGCTCCCGCCCTTCAGAAACCAGTCTCCACCGGCAGACCAGCTGGCAAGGAAGGCCCACCAATGACTCTAGCTGCTACGGCTGCTCGCCCTCCACCTCAACCGAGTTTCCAGCAGTGGTCGTTGAACCCACCTCCTCAGACACCACGACCCGCTCCTTCGCACCCGACTCCAGAGCCCTCTGGTCAGACCACTACTGGAAAACCTTTCCAATCGCATCCGCCTCAACCATTACCGAAGGCAGAGACAAAGGCCGCCTACCAGACACCTCAACCCACCATCCCATCAACTCCCCGGCCCATCTCTACCGCTGTGCAGTCGCCAGCGCTTAGCGGTATTGGTACTGGCTATGAGACGCCAGCTGGAGCCGCACAAGCGCTGTTGTACTCAGAGTCCAGAAATGCGCGCCCCCGTCTGACCATCGCCACTCCTGGCTCTCTTACACCTTGGAAGAAGACTCCTCGACTGAGCATACCAAAATCTCCTCGTTCGCCAGAACGGCCGCGACGGGAGGATGTAAGTCCCATTAGCGAGAAGGCGCCTTCATTGATGGGTTCTCGCGAAGCGACGCCGGAGGAACCTGTCGCTCCACCTCGGAAGCGCGGGCGAAATGAAAGGAAGGGCGCCGGGCGAGGCAGGGATTCAGAAATGGCAGGGCCTGATGTAGACGGCAAGGGAGGGCTGAAGCCGAAGCCAGAGAAGCAACCCGGCAAGCGCCGTGATAGGAGTGCAGCTTCGTCTAGAAGTCGGGGGCGTTCTGTATTGTCCCGCGACGAGGAGTCTGAATCTGTATACCCAGGAAAGATCAAGCATGAGATGCCCAGCACGCCAGCTGGTATCTCGGAGGCTGCCGAACCCGAACCTCGTCCTTCTAGTGGCCGCAAAGGTACTGCTGCTTCAGAGGACCGCCCAGGTAGAGGCAGACCGAAACGTAAGCGCGGTGCCAGTGAAGCGTTGGAAGCAGAAACCCTACCCTCTGAGATTAACCACATCAGCCGTATTGACCCGAACCAAACGACATCTTATGTTCTCTGTGCTCGTAACTTCCCTAGGACGGGTGCTCCGATCATGAATGATGTGACTACTCATAAACACGCATCGATCTTTACCAAGCCGTTAACCGAACGCGATGCCCCAGGGTATCGAGATCTCATCTACCGGCCACAGGATCTGAAGTCCATCAAATCATCCATTCATCAAGGTAGCAAGGCTGTAGCTGCTGCTACAGAAGCCGCAAATACCCCCGTCGCGGACGGTGAATCTCCGGCCCCGAATGCCGGAACACCATCGAAGAATGCGGTTCTTATGCTGCAGAAAACCGAGGACGTTATTCCTCCCAAAGGAATAGTCAACTCGGCGCAACTGGAGAAGGAATTAATCCGGATGTTTACCAATGCCGTCATGTTTAACCCCCTCCCTCAGCGCGGATTTGGGCCCGCCTTTCCGATGACCAGCGACAGCGGGTCGAGAGAGAGCACCCAGGTTCCGGAGTTGGATGAAGGAGGTATCATCAACGACACGATAGAGATGTTCGAAGATGTTGAGCAGGCGGTCACGCGATGGCGCGCGGCCGAACGAACTGCCGATGAACTGGCGAGCAAGAGCATTCTGTCGCTTCGCAGGGGAAGCGCAAGTGACCTTAACACGGATAGCGCCGACGAAGTTAAGGGATGATGAAACGGTCGATGTAACGATTCAGGATATTGTATGTAATACTAGTAACCATTAGGAAGAAACCTACTTTCTGCCTTATCTATCTGAGGACGTAAGATATTTTAACCGAGTGAACAAGCTATATATGACGACTTTTCTGCGTTATTCATATGGACATGTCATGCAAAATCATAATTCTGAGCGTGGGATCTTATATCGTGACCCCACAACTTATTTCAACTTATTTTCTTTTTCTTTCTTGTCTTTTAGGCAGCGCCGGGTATCGCCTGGCTAGGCTTCGTCCTTCCAAGGCCTTCCTTGGCATAGAAGTCCATCGGATAGACGCCCTTATTGGCAGTGTCCCAACTCTCCCTCACTCCCAAAGCAATCAGCGCCTCATACGGCGTCAACAGTGGCCGCGGGAACGCATAACCCCAGTCAATACTCAACCTCGGACAAGCAATCTGCACCCAGCATTCAACATCTGACATGGACGCCAACTTTCCCGGAAAGATCTCGCTGAGAAGCAGATTGACGAACGGGATTCCGCGCTCGTTAAGGTGGTTCTCAATCATAGCCATGGTATTGGGGTTACCCTGTCGACCGAGGGATCCGAGAATGAGACCCCATTTTTTGGCAGACTTGGCGGTGTTGATTGCGTCGCGGCGGAGAGTGTGCATTTCATCGTGCACGTAGGTTTCACGGGAGAGGATGCGCGAGTAAGGGTCGTAACGGTAGGCGGGGATGGAGGGGTTGTGGATCATGGCGGATTCGAGGTGGAAGCGGCCGTCGCCGAGGTAGAGAAGGATGTCGATTTCGTCGGAGAGCTGGGGTGATGTACAGCCGAGGATTTCGCCTTTAGATAAGGGTGTGATTTGTGGGATGGCGACTTTGTAGCCTGCGCGCTCGAGGACGGGTTTCAGACCGTGGAGGGTGGCGTTGAATTGGATGGTTCCGACGGTTGCGATGGTCTTGCCTGGTTGGAAGTTGCGCTCTAGGGTTGCGATCAGGTGTGAGGTGTCGATGCTGATGTCGACGAAGATGTAGAGGGTTTTGATCTGTGTGACGTCTACTGGGATGAGACAGCTGTGGGCGTAGTGGACGAGGAGGTCGCAGCCTAGGGCGCGCGCGGTATAGTCGTCGATACAGCAGGCGCCGTATGTGACGTCTCCCATGATGAGGGTCTCTGTGCCTGGGCAGAACTGGGTGATGATGTCGGATATGGTGGTGGCGAAGATTAGTAGACCTTCGGGAAACTGTAAGGCTATCCTCTTTGCGCCGGATGAACGTATCCGGTGAATTGTCTTGGGGATTTCGAATGAGTAGTTCTTGGGCAGGAGGTCGATTGCGGCTTGGATTTCGGGGTCTTCGAGGATTTCCGGAGGGACTTGATTCAGGGTTCGAGGGGTCCTTCTGGGAGCAGCTTGAGTGACTTGTCAGCTCATGTTTCGAAGGAGTTAGGACCATAGAGGTTATGTCACCAACCTCTCTGGATGCTTGTTGACTCGACATCATTTTGACTTGGCGATTGTTCTTTCTGCGCCTGGGCGTCCGCCGTGCGTCGTCCGACAAATCTTTTCTTGGGTTGTCGCAAAGTGCCGTTGGCAGGCGATCCATTTGCGGTTGTGTCCTCCATTTTGTCCTTGCCCAATTGTGAGTGTCGCGCACTCCGTGTGTACGTGCGTGGGACAATCTGGAAGTGGGATGAAATTCGATGCAAATTAATTACCTTGCAGAATTTGGTCTAGTCGGCCTGACTAAGGAAAGTGGCATGGATCGGGTTTAGTGAGGTCAGGTGGGGGTTGCGCCGACTCTAACCCGTGGCCGCTTCTCCGCATTTCGTCGGTTGATCTCCAAAAGCTCTCTGATCGGACGATTTTCTCTACCCTTCCATTTTCTCCTCATTTTCCTTTTTGTCATTGTCTTCTAGACAATACTTTCCTTCCCTCTTAACCTAGTAATCTGCCACCTCCACGATGATGAAGTTCCGGCCCAGACTCGGCCTATTCACTGCCCTTCGAGCTGCTCCACCCACTCGACGCTTTGCGACAGAGGCGCGGTTAACTTCGGACCATGTTCGCATTGTTGAAGTAGGGGCACGAGATGGATTGCAGAATGAGAAAAAGTCCATACCACTCGAAACCAAGCTTCAGTTAATTGAGAAGCTGTCAAAAACTGGTGTGACAACAATTGAAGCTGGATCGTTTGTTCCTGCAAAATGGGTGCCTCAGGTATATATCCCCGGCTCTACGACGTATGCCCAGTCATCTTGACTGGATGCGAAACGGCTGGCATCCTTGTTTAAAATATGGTGAACTAATGTTATTTATCATAAATTAGATGGCAAGCACGACGGAAATATGTGAAAAGCTTCTCACATCCCCGCCGCAGTCGCAGAATGCTATTGCATATAACTACTTGGTTCCTAATATCAAGGGGCTTGAGAATCTTGTCAAGATCATGGACACTGCGGGTGTCCCTGCAGAGAATACTAAGACATCCACATCAACCGAAATTTCACTCTTTGCTGCGGCGACGGAGGCGTTCTCCAAAGCAAATACCAATTGCACCATCGCGGAGTCGTTGGAGCGCATTCGGCCCATTGTAGAGTTGGCCAAAACGAAAAACATTCGTGTCCGAGGTTACGTTTCCGTTGCTCTGGGCTGTCCGTACGAAGGACCTGATGTCTCACCGTCAAAGGTGGCCGACATTACGGCCACCCTACTCGAGATGGGTGCCGATGAAGTGTCGGTAGCTGACACCACGGGTATGGGAACAGCCCCACGTACAATGGAGCTCCTACAAGCGCTCAAAGCGGCGGGAATCGCGAACAATGATCTTGCACTTCATTTCCATGATACATATGGACAGGCCCTGGTTAACACCGTCGTGGGATTGGAGCATGGCATTCGGATTTTCGACAGCAGTGTGGGCGGACTCGGTGGCTGTCCCTACTCCAAGGGCGCCACTGGCAATATCTCGACAGAAGACTTGGTTCATACGATTCATAGTCTTGGAATGCACACTGGAATCAATCTGGAGGAGATGGCTAAGATCGGCGGTTGGATCAGCGGCGAGCTGGATCGGGCTAACGAAAGTAGAGCCGGGAAAGCAACCCTGGCAAGGATTCAAGAGTGAGGACCAGTCTTTCGTATGGAGAACCTAATATCTTCGTCGATTAAACATGTGTTTGGGGGGCTGTCATCTTTTGTCATCATATAAAACTCATGCTGCGCATTACGGGCTCTGCAAGCTCCGCTGCTCATGCAAATACTGTGTCTCCGTCATAACATACAAGGCTAGTATAGCTTCCAAATATTTGCATCCACTATCGCATGGAATACCTGATTCGGATGACTTGAACGTAAATCGCGTTGTATCATGTAAAATGCATCAGAGCTATAGGTTGTAACGGTAAACTTCGTCCAGCCAATAGGCGATCTATCTTGGTACACCACCAAATCCCCCTTGACGTGTGAGCTAGTATTGTAAGTTGCATACTACTGTCGAAGACATCTAACTACTTACTTTGTCGACGATATTGTACATTGCTCTGGAGATATCACAAAGTAACAGGGAAATATGAGAGGAGAGGCTTCCATAGCCTAAATGATATATACATCTGATATCATAGTACCCAACGCCGACTGATGCAATGACCGAAATTCACAACTTCTGCATATTCAACTAATTGTTCGCCGACAACGAATCGATAGGATGCATCGCTACTTAGAAATCGGTGACGCGACCTCCATAGCTCCAATCACCCTCAGCGCCCCAACGCAGTGGCTCGTTCTTCGGTCCACCGACCTCGCCTGTCTTAGGGTTCTGCTCCCCCTCAAATTCAGGCTGAAGACCGCCTCGCAGATCTGGGTGAAGTTCCTCCCCGTTTCCTGACGCCTTAAACTCGGGATTTTCGTTGGCGGGTTCGGAATGGGGTGATTGGTTAATTTGAGGGGTTGTCCGTGGGGTACTGAAGGCACCGGTAGATTTCTTTTGAAGTTCTTCGAAGATCTCTTGTTCTTCCTTGGGTAGACGAGGAGGAGCTGGGCCGCGTCCAAATGCGAAGGCGGGATTGTCGTCGGAGCTGCGGAGAACCGGATGGCTCGAGAAGGTCCGGGTGGAGATGCGCATTGTCTTGACGGGACTGAATACCCGGCGAGCAGCAAGTGAGAGAGCCATGCTTGGCGTGGGAGTATCTTTCTTTTTAAAGTGCTGTGACGGCCACGAGTGGGGTGGAAGAATTGTTGTCCAAGAAGACTGCAGAGTCAGAGACAGTCAGTGTCCTTAGGTAAATGATTTTAATTGCGGAGTGGCGGAGAGCAAATCACAATACAGTTTGTGATCAGATAAGCCGGTATGGGCCCCCATCCCGATATCGCGGGATTTGTTTGACCCGTACATTTCGTCCTTTCGTTTTTCTCTCCTTTCGGTGACTCACCGCAAATCTCTCTTTTCTCCTTAAATACTCCTCTCCTAGTCTCAATTGCTTGCATCTATTCATATTTCATTCCATTTACTGCCATCCGAATGGCCTTCGTACGTGTGGCCTCGCGGCGACTGCCGCTCGCAAGGAAGCTGGTCCCTGTCATTGAGTCACCACTTCAGCGACGGTTCGCATCCTCCGCAACAGGTCCAAATGCGAAGTCTCAGACAAAGGTATGCTGAGACCTGAAGGTGCCTGATACACAAAACTCATAAAGCTCGTGACAGACATCTCTGCCCAATCCCGACCCGGCTGCCGATTCCGCAACAATGTCCTTCGTGGAAGAGCGAGCGCCCTTTATGGTCCCCACCTACGTTCGCCCTGCTCCGATGATGGTGAAAGGTCAAGGATGCTACTTATGGGATATGGAGAACAGACGGTACCTTGATCTCACAGCTGGTATTGCCGTGAACTCTCTCGGTCACTGTGACCCCGAGATCGCACAGATTATTGCTGAGCAGGTGCGTATATGCTACGGCGCGATACAACATAGGGTCAGTTGTTGATTTAAGACCAATTTGCCTTAGGCCGAGACCCTCATCCACGCCTCGAACCTTTACCACAATGCATGGACCGGCGCTCTCAGCAAGCTGTTGATCACAAAGACACGGGAGTCTGGCGCCATGCGCGATGCATCCCAGGTGTTCATTTCCAACTCGGGAACAGAGGCGAACGAGGCAGCCATCAAGTTCGCTCGTAAGGTTGGCAAGTCTCTCGACCCCTCGGGCGCAAAGCATGAATTCGTTTCCTTCCACAACTCGTTCCACGGCCGTACGATGGGCGCTCTCTCCGCTACCCCCAACCCAAAGTACCAGACACCTTTCTCCCCCATGCTCCCGGGCTTCAAGTACGGTAACTACAACGATGTAGAACAACTTCAGACTCTTATCACGGACAAGACCTGTGGTGTTATTGTGGAGCCGATCCAGGGCGAGGGTGGTGTCAACGTTGCTACTCCCGAGTTCCTCGCAGCTCTCCGCAAACGCTGCGACGAGGTCGGGGCCGTTTTGATTTTCGACGAGATCCAATGTGGTCTTTCTCGTACCGGTACTTTCTGGGCTCATGCCCACCCTTCCCTTGCCCCCGCGTCGGGCGAAGCTGCACACCCGGATATCCTGACCTCGGCTAAGGCGCTGGGCAACGGTGTCCCTATCGGCGCGACCATTGTCTCAGGAAAGACTGTTGCGGAGCATATCAAGGCTGGTGACCACGGAACCACCTTCGGTGGAAACCCATTGGTATGCCGCGTGGCACACCACATTGTTGAGCGCCTCGCAACTTCGGAGCTGCAAACCTCTGTCGAGACTAAATCGGCGGCACTCATCTCGGGGCTTAAGGATCTCCAGAAGAAGTATCCTGGTGTTATCTCGGAGATCCGTGGTCGCGGTTTGATTTTGGGAGCCCAGCTCTCCCAGGAATTCACATCTAAGGCATCCGACTTGATCACTGCCGCGCGGGAACGCGGTTTGTTGATCATCACTGCTGGTGATGGCTGCCTCCGCTTTGTCCCTCCTCTGACCATCACTGAGGATCAGATCAAGACAGCCTTGAAGATCTTGGAGCAGGCTCTGGATGCCGTCATCACTAAGGCATAAATGACGGAGTCTTCTTGCGTGCCAAAAAGTTCGACATTTCAGTATACGTCACATTCACTGACTGATGAATGTTAGCTGTTCATATACCATGTGCTCTTCCTGTGTTTTCCTCTGTTCATCTTGAGTAACGATAGAAGGCAGCTAGCTCGGTGCATCCTAAATATAGACTAGGAGATTTCGAAGTGTTCGAATTACTCTTGATCAAGGCATATCTGTAAAAGTATCCTAAGGCAGAGAATCCAGGCAGTAAGGCATCAAGGCTACCAGTCACGCGCTCACTTGCCATCCTTATCAGTTCGCGGCAGACCGCTTCCCGTCACCTCGACACTCTTCCCATTTGACATCCTATAGAGCAGACTACGGTGCGCAATTCAGCAGTGATGCCGATCCTATGTCCATATCGAAGTTGATGGCCTGTATGATCTTTCACTCCGCTTAGTAGAGCATTGACAAATCATCTATCCAATTCCCCCTCGCGCCTTTTTCTACTATGCCTAGAACCTCTACATCAGAGGAAACACCAATGTTACCTCTCCCTGGAGCCCCTTCTTCCTCCTGGGCTAGATTCCGAGAGCGACTAAATGCTTTATTCAGTGGCGCGGACCCCCGGGTCTGTATTGCGTTCTGGCTGTTTGGTGAGCCATTGGCACTGAAGTAGAGCAAGAAGCAGAATATATAGTTACTAACCTGCTGTGTTTACTCCTTTGAGAAACTAGGCTTGATCAACAATGTTCTTTATGTCATCATCCTATCAGCTGCTCTTGATTTAGTCGGACCTGGTGTGCCCAAAGGCGTCGTTCTTCTCGCAGATGTCATCCCTTCGTTTGGGACTAAGCTCATTGCGCCGTACTTTATCCATGTAGTACCATATTCGGTACGGGTGGTGATATTCGTGCTCCTCTCCGCCATCGGAATGCTTCTTGTTGCGTTGAGCCCTGGCTACACGGATGGTGGCACGATCTCTACGAAGATTGCCGGGATTATCCTAGCCAGTTTATCTAGCGGAGGTGGTGAGTTAAGCTTTCTCGGGTTGACGCACTTCTACGGCCCATTTAGTCTGGCAGCTTGGGGAAGCGGTACTGGAGCTGCCGGGCTGGTCGGTGCTGGTGCTTATGCACTCGCGACTACGTCCTTCGGCCTCAGTGTGAAGACAACCCTTCTAGCATCTGCTTGTCTACCAGCGGTCATGGTGGTAAGCTTCTTTACCATCCTGCCGAGATCCCTTATGCACCATCCTCTGTCGGCCGTACAAGCTGGCTATCGCGCTGTTGGGACCCATAATAGGCTTGCGGAAGAACGGGCATTTAGCTACGAGCGTGATGAAGCCAACAGTGAGGCTGATGGCCTTCTCGCTTCTTCCATACACTCCGCTGAGGACCCAAAAGCAACTCAGACTGGGAGTGGAAGTCTCCGATGGGAACATATCAAAGCAAATCTGCAGCGCGCAAGAGGGCTTTTCTTCCCTTTGTAAGCACATCCCGGAACAAGATGACTGAGACTTGGCTCACAAGTTTTCCATCTAGCATGCTTCCATTACTGTTAGTCTACGTCGCAGAGTATACCATCAACCAAGGAGTGGCCCCCACACTACTCTTTCCGCTGAGCGAGACTCCGTTCGCCCATTTCCGTGCATTCTATCCTGCGTATAATGCGATTTACCAGGTCGGCGTGTTCATCTCACGTTCATCGACTCCCTTCTTCCGCATCCATGATCTGTATTTTCCATCATGCTTACAGGTTGTGAATCTGGCTATTTTGACTCTTCATTCTTTGTTCAACTTCATTCCTAGCGTGTACATCATCTTTGCGATCATTTTCTGGGAGGGACTCCTCGGTGGCTTGGTTTATGTCAATACGTTCGCTGAGATAGGGGAGCGCGTGCCCCCAGAGGATCGGGAATTTTCCCTGGGCGCGACAACCGTCAGCGACTCTGGGGGTATTTGTATCGCGGGTTTCCTCAGTATGATCTTTGAGGTTTGGTTGTGTGACTGGCAAGACGCGCACGGAAGGGATTATTGTCGTAAGCTATAGTTAATTCTGGCCTTTAGTTTACACTGCTCGGTATATGATAATCAATGGACCAGCTTCTGCAACTTGAACCGGAGATAAGCCTGTGTAAGCGATTAATATACGATAGGGCTGAAGCCCAGTCACTTGATTATGATTGATGAGTCGGTGATGGCGTCACGGGGCTAACATGTGACAGGGCGGCAACGTGACAAGACAGGATCCCCTTCCAGAGGCACCAACGAAGAACCCTAATAATGGTCGTCTTCTGGTCGATCAATGTTTCTGGCGACTCTGCCCCGGATCACTGGACCAACTACTACTCCATATTCCTCAGCCCCCCCCATGCTCTTCTCCAATCAGCACTGTGGGGAGTAGTGGGGACTTTCACATGCTTTGACCCCGTCATCCGCCAGCTTATATCCATGGCTTCTTCACGCCAGGGAGTCCCAAAATCGAGTGGAATCTTTCACCTTTCTTCACTCTTGCTTGTTTACTTTTCCAGTTGGCCAGACTGTGGCGTCTTTGACTGACTCCCTCCTTCAGTTCTTTCTTGGTGTCTCCCATATCGGCGTTTTGAAATTTCTTTGTCTGGTCGCATTGAATGGCATACAATTGAGTTGGAAATTGACTGCAGACACACTCGCATTCGCTCCGGTCTTTGTACATGCTATTTATTCATATAGGATAGACCTCAGTTTGTCAACCATTGCCACTATCCCTCCGTGCTCGTGACTCGTATCTCTATATTGCAACATTCCGCCAACTTGGATCTTGCCGAGGAAGAGGCCATACACGGAAAGATAAGCCCTTACGCTATCCAGTGAGCCCGTGGCAATGATAGGTAAGCTCTATAATGGCACCAATGAGCTCAGCAGCCGCTGATGGAAACCCCAGACCATGTGCTAGGAAGACCATCGACCAAATTCCGAAAGATTCAGGTCCTTGCCGTCTTCCTTTTCTGGTCTACCTATCTCCTCAGGTATGGTGCCCTAAGAAGTAGTCAGAACCGTAGCTAAGTAGCTTTGTGCAGAGGAAACAAACATGGCCCTCCTATCTTTCGCAACGTCTCAGCTCGCCTATCGGCAAAGCTAAGTGTTTGGCAAACTACCGTGGGCGTTTTCCTGTGGCTGTACCTCTGCCGCAACTTTGCAGAGATTGTTGGCTTAGAGTGTCCGGAACCACTAGCCAATTTGTATTCACGCTCTTTCTTCCGGGCAACATGGATCGCCACGGCCCTCGACGCTGGCTTCTGGACCGCAATGAAAGTCAAGCCGAAGTGGCTACGAGATATCGCGTCTTTGGCGTTTACAGTTTACTACCTTTTCGCCGCGGAGCAGGCAGATGAAAAGGTTCGCCGGGTTCGAGCAACCCTAACCGTAGAGCACCTGCGAGTCTCGTGGAACAAAGGCACCACGCCGTACCTGTGGGCACTCGCCAGTCTGCTTCGGCCCCGACTTACAAAATATTCGCCTCGTGCAATACGGATTCCTCGTCCTCCGCAGTCCAGCTATACAGAGCCAACCAATGCATGGCTTTACTTTGATGGTCCTCTGAGTGCGTTACGCGACCAGACCTGTATTATCCTGGATATCCCCGGGGGCGGATATGTCGCCATGAGCCCCCGCACCTCAGAGGATCGACTGCTTGCCTGGGCTGGGAAAACAAAGGTGCCGATCCTTAGTCTTGATTACAAAAAGGCACCAGAGTATCCCTACCCGTATGCGCTCAATGAATGTTATGATGTCTATCATACCATCGTCACTACACGCGGGCGTTGCTTGGGATTAAGCGGGAACGTGCGGCCACGTATTGTGCTTGCAGGAGATAGTGCTGGTGGAAACCTGGCAGTGGGCACTACCCTGATGGCCCTCCAATCCGGCAGCTCAGATGCTCCCCGTTGGCAAGGTGACCACATGCTCCCTTGTCCAGATGGGCTTGTTTTAGCATATCCGGCGTTGAATATGAGAGTCGAAAGCTGGATGACGGAGGAGCAAATGTCACTTATACAAGATAAGAGCGCGCGGCGGACGAACGAGAGCGTCCTCCGACAGAAAAACATGGACTACCAGCGTTTGACGCCATTCACATCGCCCGGCCCTTCCACAGAAGACCTTCTCCGCGACTCGTCTTCTGACCTGGACCTGGAAGCTGAGGATGTAGCTCAGGGTGCTTCCAAGAAACTTGAAGAAAAACTCAAGGCGGACAACCTGGCCACTCAGACCGCTGCCATTGCGCAGAGCCACCACCCGAAACAAATCCGTACCCGTCTGGCCGTTTCCTCGATGATCTCGTATGTCCATGATCGGATCCTGACCCCCGAGATGATGAGGGCAATGATCATCCTCTATATTGGGCCTCATAATCGCCCTGACTTCAGCACGGACTTCCTGCTCTCTCCCGTGCTCACCCCCGAGGCCCTTCTCGCACGGTTCCCCAAAACATACATCGTCACAGGCGAGCGTGACCCACTAGTGGACGACACGGTAATCTTCGCTGGGAGACTGCGACAGGCCAAGCTACACCAATTCCGGGAAAGACAGGAGCTGGGGCTTGAGAAGTCTCACCGAGCATTTAATGAAAAGGACCACGTGGAGGTGTCATTACTCCCCGGGATCTCTCACGGATTCCTGCAAATGGCAGGCTTCTTTCCCGATAGCTGGAAACATATCAACAAGTGCGCAGCCTGGATCCAGGACTTGTTCGAGGCCGCCGAGAGACGGAAGTCATCGTCCAGTTTGCTCCAGTCACTGCACGACAGCGCACCATACTACCAGGTGCCGAAGGCGGACGCCAATAGCGGCAGCCCACGTCACCATAAACGCAGCCTCACGGGCGAATCGTCAGGTGACGAGGATAGACCCTTGGAGATGAGCCTCGGCAGGATGACCCCATTGAACCCGGATGATAGTACCAGTCAAATGCGCGGCAAGCCGTCCCACGGGACGAGTCATGTCCGACTCCAAGGCTCTGCGTCGATTGACAATGACCCTCAGACTGCAAGTGGCAGCCAGGGTCCAAGTGCATCCCGAGGTCGCCGTTCCCGGCCCAAGGGGCTCAGCAGAAGACGACGCGATGCGCCCACGAAACTCACTATGCCTCCGGCCCATGACTATATCTCAGACGCCCTGCAGACCCCTCCGCCCAAACGTAGGGATAGAAGCATTGGCAGCCTTCCTAGCGAGGAGGATCTCTTGGATCGCAGGATGAATGGTTTGGCTGGAGGGTTGATGGGGATAGGAGAGGGAGCCCGGACGCCGTGAGAGTGGCTGGAGAGTGTTTGAATGATGTTCATGAATATACACGTTGATTATCAGGATAGATCGCGTATCGACTACGCATTGACATGTCATAAGCAATACGAAGACTATATATATATATAACAATCATATAGCGTGATTAATGCTTGTGTATGACCCTAGATGTCACTCCCTCCAAAAACAAGTGAGACGCCATGGTTTGGCTCCAAAACAAGAGGGCGCTGCTTGCTCCCAATAGGCATCTATGAATGTAGGCTCTGATGCAAGATTTCAGACTTGGCGCATGTCTCATGAAGATCCGAGCACGATGCAGCCATTCACTGACTCTGTTCAGTTCTGACGCACCACCAACACATAAATCGCACAAAGGGTGCAAATTGGATTTTACCTTCGTCATCAGCTTGCACTCCATCTTCGACTCTAATCTTTCGTCTCAAAATGGGCAATCAACCGAAAATCGACGTACTCCAGGCCGAGGTCGACGAGAACGACCAAAGCTTTTTCCGCCTGTTAGTTGACGGTCGGGCCGTCAAATACATCACCGTTGAACCTGGCCTCTACAGCGTCGAAGATATGTGCTTCGGCCCTTCACTCATCTCCATCTTGCCCGAACTTCCCCCGGGAGACTGGAACGA
Organism: Aspergillus pseudonomiae; assembly: GCF_009193645.1. Classification (NCBI taxonomy): domain Eukaryota; kingdom Fungi; phylum Ascomycota; class Eurotiomycetes; order Eurotiales; family Aspergillaceae; genus Aspergillus; species Aspergillus pseudonomiae. The sequence continues at coordinate 142,757 of NW_022476021.1, read as the reverse complement.
CGGTTTAGTTGCCAGGGACGCCAACGACGGTCAACCGCAGTTCGCATACGCGAGGCGGACTCAATTCCCCGGCGTTCGAAATACGTGGCATGGGACGTACGTCGATTACATGGATCTTTCGATCGGCCGGAAACTCCGGATGGGAATTTACGAAGTCAAGTGTTCATCATTTGACAATGTCGTCGTCGCCAAATTCGCCCGTTTCCCCTGGGAGATCCAATACATCGAAAACGAGACGACCGCGTATCAATGGATATCTGGCCATGATATTGGGCCACGATTTCTGGGTCACTTGACTGAACACGGCCGGGTCATTGGGTTCTTGATGGAATATATACCTAATGCACGGCATGCTGGGGCTGAGGATGTTCAGTCCTGTAGGGAGGTATTGTCTCGGCTACATGGCTTGGGGGTTCGACATGGAGATACCAATCGGTTTAATTTCCTCATCTGCAATTCGAAGGCCGTGTTGATCGATTTTGACACGGCGAGGAAATGCGACGATCCTAACGTGCTTCTGCTGGAGGAGCAGAATTTAAGCGCGTGTCTGGAAGATATTTCGACCAGAGGGGGAGGCGGGCTTCTCTGAAAAGTGCATATTGACACCATGACGATTATTAGTGAGGGAAAGTAGCGCTGTACGTATTTTGTGTTGCTGGATATTCTATGATGCTTGTCGTGTCTTGTTATCCTTGAAAGCAATTCGTGTTCCCCGGAGTATTAGACTCAGCCAGCCTCCATATCTTACAAAATTTCGGGATAATAATGATAAATATTCAAAAGAATCTAGCAAAATATTACAGTAGTTACCAGAGAAGACTGATCTTTCACTCGAGTTTAGAAGCTACCGTAATCTAAAGTAATAAGGATCATTTCGAATCAATATCCAGAAAGAAGTCAAGTCTCTATCCCAGAACATTGGAGTACATCACTTAGGAAGGGATTATAGGACAAGGAGGATAGTATTTTGCCTTCCAGACACTCTCGCTAGTAAGTAGGCCAGGGCGAATTGGTGGAGGATGGTGGGATGTTCATCCAGAAGTATTTTGAAATGAGGGAACATTTAGATCAACATGATCGAAAGAATAGGAATATAGTGTGCAAGACGTCAAGGAATCATTTCCAGGGTTTTACATAACCTCAGAGACTGTGCCTATACCACTCAAAGGTGAATCCAATTTGCTCAGGCTCCCCTGAAGAAAGCAGGCGAAGAAGCCCACGTTGTTCCAGGTCCTGGCAAAAATTCTCTTGTCGAAGAGAACTCTTTCCCCAAGTCGTTTTGAACCATTTCATCAAAATGATTGTCACTGGTTCGCTCAGGGATTGTGCCCAAGGTTACCCCTTGGCCGCTTTCCTTTCTGCTTTCGTTACTTTCCATCGCATAGGCTCTTTCGTTCATAAGCGTCTTCGTGTGCACAGCTAATTCTCTAGCCGTGACGTATTTGTTATGCCAACATTTATCTTGGATATGGGTTATGTTTGTTTACGGATCATTTCCAGCCAGTCTCCTTCAATATTCCATATCTCCATGTATGTACGGAGCGGCCTTGATCAGAAGAAAGTACCCTTTGGTCAGCACAAACGAGCGTGCCTCTATCAAGGCGTGCCCGACTACCAACCCACTATTGCGTTGGAGGCATCTGGTGATTAATTGAAAGGCTATCCATACCCACCATTGACTGGCAGGCCTGGAGCACAGATCCAGGGGCCAGCAAGGCTTCTGTGTTTCTCTCTACTAGTTCAGACGCACAGTATTGAGATCACTTTCACGGCGTTGGGTACAGAACATAGTAATGTAATACTTAAAATCAAATCCAGTCTGACCGGGAATGAGTCTCGAGGTACTCGATCCGCTGATATGTGGCTGCCTGGGGACTCCAACAATGGCGCCAGGTAAAGTAGTCTTAAGACGAGTTGATGTTACTGTCGATCCCAGGGACGGTACTCCCAGATGGGCTATGCTGGATCTGTTAGATCCGTCGTACCATTTCGATTAGAACCCGTGGATGCAGGCCGAGGAAAGGAGAGCCTAGGGAGAGCCTGCGGTAATAATTTCTATCTATCTCTATAGAAAATTCGGTAGATCCGGACCAAGCCATCTTAAAGGACTAGTACAAAAACTCCTTTCAAGAAAGACCGGATCTAGATTTTAATTCAGACCCGATAGATGTCAAACTTTCAGAAATTTTGAAATTGATGAATCATCCCTACATTGACCACAGGAAGCCTTGAAGACGCAATCCCCCCCTGCCCCCTTTGCTGTGGAGAATCCAGTCGATTGATACCCAAGCCAAGAATGGATGGCTCCGGGCTCCTCTCTATTATCGGAGACACCAGCTCCAGTCAGGAGCCCTTTTACCTAACATCTAATCTTCGGTCCAGGCTGATGGCATCAAGTATTGCCAACTTTGCTCATGATTCGTGCGAGGTCATTCAGTGGTTGAAACTTTCCGTCACGCAAAGGCGAAGATAAGGGCGATGTGTACCGTTACAGCTGGAGAAAGGCGCATAGTGAATCGATGTACGGAGTATAGCATATCCTCTTATGCCCAGACGTCTACAGAAATGCACCGCTTTGTCCTGGCTCTTGCAGACGGGGCATGGAACATACCCTTCGAGGCTCAGATTGGACCCTATCGAAGATGGCCCCAAAGCCAGGTGGTCTGCCAACTCATCACGGATGACTTTATTGTGAATCAACAGAAACAAAGACTTGAGGATGGATAATGCAAATAATGGAAATAATGTAAAAATAAATAAAAGAAAAAAGACATCTGATATTGCATGTGAAAGTCACAGGTCCAGCATGTGATTGTGGACCTGACGTCAGCGGTGTCGGAAGCCTCCCGTTTGATACCGACTTTCCTTCTCTGAGCCCTAACTTCTAATTCTACCGTTCAGTAATTCTCTGTGGCTTCCTGTATTATCTGGTCTACCAGTATTTGATCGACAATTGGAGACTATGATCAAGGTTCGTAACCCCTGCATCGATGCATACAACAGAGGTGGACTGGAGGCATGGTTCCGAACTCGGGTTGCCGTTGATCGGGCCGATTGCTACAGGCCTACTTTGAAGTCCATTCTAATCACGCCGAGCCGTGAATCATTCCATCGGGCGGTGGGTCTTTTCTTCTACTTTTTTGTTTTTCTTTTGCTCAAGGCCAATCTTAAGTTCTGAACCCGTGACGGTTCATAATTTTCTTACCTAATGTTAGTCAAAAAGTGTTCATAAAGGATACATTCATGTGAAGGACACTTACTCAGGGTCCGCACGAAGCGCCGTTCTGGAACAATTCTGATCATAATGTTAAACCGACTGCGGACCTACATGAGGTTAAAATAATGCCCTACATTTCGTTCGATTCGTGTAGTTCGATTCGTGGCCCTACCGGACTAGGACATTTGTATGCCTAAACCAAGCATAAATTGCACGCCTGACTCACTGAACTGCTGACGCGAGTCGAAGCCGGATCATGATATCCGCTTGATTAGAATATCACCGCACTTCTACCCAATCCTCTTTCTGATCCCACCCGAGTGACTGACGCCCCCTATCGCCTTCTCCGATGTCGTGTAGAATAGGAACCGTTCAGTTGGGCGTCCGGATTGTCCGACAGCCCTGGTCAAGTGTCAAGCGCCCGGCATTCCGAACCTCCGCCGAGAGAAATGCTTAGATATCTGGTAGCCTTATGGATTGTAACCTAATTTGGGAATGCTCCAGCATATCGACCCTGAGATCCGCCTCGTCGCTGCGTGGTTCAACGCTAGGCGCGGCGAAAACCGATGTATCCACTCGGACGGAAATGGGTCGACCACCGGCCCTATCTTTTTCTTCAGCGCTGTCTTGGCTTGGCATATCTTGGTGCTCCTGGCTTGGTTTCCCTGGTGGTGCGAGGTGGAAGGATCAGGTTTCCGCATGATTGAGTGGGTATACTGTCATTAGTGAATAAAAAAGGGTGATGGGTCTTTTCGCTAGACAATGAATAGCTAGAGGGGGCGGTACTTATCTATGCCTTGGCCCTGCCTTTTGTTGTTCTGTGCTATAATTTTTCATTGATAACCCTAATACAATAACTTGTCCTCAAGAAGCCTTTCATCTTGGTCCCCTCCGCACTGCTTTCGTTGTCCTTTTGTTCATATACACATTACAGGTCTTACCAGTTGGAATATTACGCATCCCCTCCGACTATAATATACGGCATCTTGAAAGCTCTATTGATGCACCATGCAAGAGCACAAAGTTGTCAGCTCTGCTAGTTCAGGGGTCACCAAGACCGTCCAACATCATGTGGACTTCGACGGCCCTGATGATCCCCTTAATCCACTCAACTGGCCGAACAAGAAGAAGTATGTGTGCTCTCCATGAAAGCCCTAACTCGGGCCAGAGAGGCTAACCAGCAGCTATCAAATCTAGGGGGTATATCTGTGCCATCTTGGGTCTCAGCACGATGATCGTGGCCTTTGCCAGTAGCATATTTGCCCCAGCCATCCCAGTCGTGGTGCATCTTTATGGTGTCAGCAAGGAAGTAGCCACCCTGGGTGTCTCCCTGTATGTCTTTGGGTTTGCCTTTGGTCCTCTAGTCTTCGGTCCCTTTTCAGAGCTCAAAGGACGATATGTCCCTCTCGTTTTGTCCATGTTCGGTTTCACGATCTTCTCATTCGCCACCGCCGTCTCCAAAGATGTCCAATCGTTGTTCATTCTGCGATTCTTCACCGGATTCTTTGGGTCCGGTCCCCTTACGCTAGCCGGTCCAGCATTTGCCGATATGTTCTCGCCCCAGCAACGTGGTGTCCCCATCGTGATGTTCTGCCTGATGGTGTTCATCGGCCCTCTGGCTGGCCCGTTCACCGGGGGCTTCATCATCATGAATCATTCTCTAGGCTGGCGCTGGACAGCGTACATCCCGGGAATCCTAGGAGCCGCCGCCCTCGTCGTCATGACTCTGCTCCTCGAGGAAACATTCCAGCCCGTCATCCTGACCCGGAAAGCAGAACGTCTGCGCCGGCAAACGGGTGACTGGTCCCTCCACTCCGAGCAAGAGGAAATCCACCTCGACTTCCATTCCATCGTCCGAGACAACTTGAGCTTGCCCCTGAAGATGCTGGTCAAGGAACCGATTGTCCTGTGCATGTGCACCTTCGGTGCCTTTGTCTACGGTCTCCTCTACCTCTTCCTCACTGCCTACCCGTACGTCTTCCAGATCGCCCGTGGAATGAACCCGGGAGTGGGTGGGCTACCCTACATCGGTGTTATTATCGGAACGCTCTTCGGCGCTGCTGCCACCGCTGCCACCCAGCCTTGGGTGCTGCGAAAGCTGCAGCAGAACAACGGCGAGATGATGCCCGAATGGCGTCTTCCCGTTGCGATTCCCGGGGCCGTTCTGTTTACAGGTGGGCTGTTCTGGTTGGGATGGTCCGGATATAAGGGCAGCATTCACTGGATTGTCCCGACGGCATCTGGACTCTTCACGGGCTTTGGATTGCTCACGATGTTTCTGCCGTCGTTGGCTTATCTCGTAGAAGCCAGTGGTGACAAGTAAGTACACTGCCCTACCATTTGTGTTATCTAGATGGACATAAAGATTGACAACCCCGTCAGGTCAGCATCGGCCATCGCAGCACATACCTTCCTGCGATCAGCAGCCGGAGGCGCATTCCCGCTATTCGCAACCCAAATGGTTAGTCCTACACACTCTACCCAGATTATCATCGAACAGTTCACTAACCATCCCTGAATATAGTTCGACGGACTCGGAGTCGAGTGGACATGCACCCTTCTTGGCTGTGTCGGCGCACTGCTCATCCCTATCCCCCTCCTGCTGTACATCTTTGGCGCTCGGATCCGGGCCAGAAGCGGACTTTCCGCATAGTCTGGTTGGATCCAGTTGCTGGTCTGCGGTGGCGTACAGTACGGATAGAAAAGTAATCGTCCTCAATTCTGCGTGGTTTTTGGTTTTAAGGATACCTTTTTAGCTTGGGTCTGGCGTGGACTCGTTTCGGTTTGCCTAATATTTTAATTGAGTCGTCTGTTGGCTTTTGTGCTATAGACGAGAATGATGATTGATGAATGATCTTCTTAATTGGGTTCTCAATGTAAGAACTGTGTTGTAGTTATTCGTAGATGTACCTTGATCTCTTTCCTCTGATTCACTAACGTAGCAACCGAATATAGTAACACTGATGAGCATCATTCTCAGGTCTATTTTCCTATCTAGATAAATCATATGCAAACCCCGTCCAACAGGCCAATAATACATCCATCCATCGATACTGTATGTTAACTTAGAAACGCCCCTTAACAGCAGATACAAGATCCAAATACAAATGATCAACACTGTCCACGTAGCCCATTGCGAAGATAACAACATCGACCCTGGTTTTCGCCCTCTGGTATCTAAACACCGGTCAGCAGGGCCCAAACTCCAGTATTAGACCCTCTAACAAACCAAAGCAATATACCTTGCAAACAAAGAACGCCGGATCGCATCCACCCTCAGTGCACATAGACATGTACCCTCGTATATCCTTGGGAACTGCTAGCGCGGTTGCAAATAACAGAGCTCCGAGTATGACCATGGTCCAGAAATGCATGTCGGTTCTATATTTAGTGAGAATCCAGGAGGTAAGGTGGTAGCTTTGGATATGGGGGTTGTGGTTGGTCTCGTTGCTTTGTAGAGTCGAGGGATTGGAGATTGCTTTTATCTTTTCTGGGGAGAGAAGGGACATGGTTTTGTGTTATCTTTATTTTAGGTTTTGGTCTTCAGTTGAGTGATTTATGTTGCTGGTTTATGTGTGTTCTTTGTTTTTTATTGTTTCTTCTGCTCTATTGTGTGCTTTAGATGTGGTATATCAAAGAGTGGTTGACTTGGATGGGTAGGTGGGAAATGGCTGGATGATCGTTAAGTTCTTTGGAATGAGTCTTTTGTTATTTCTTATGTTCTTGTATCGTTGAGTCGGGACTTGGGGATCTTGTGTGAACTTACTCTCACTGCTGATGCCTGAATATTTATATCCCTGTTACAGATGGATACAGCAATGTAAAGATCAGAGTGTAGCATAGGGAAATATATGGTAGGACACATGAGCTAAAGAAACATCTATGTGTGGTTAGTAGCTGGTTAGGCTTGTTATAGATACAACTTTCTCCCCTGAGGATCAGTATGCTATTCGTGTTGGCACTATTCCTTAGTCTTATAACGTTATTGTATATATTAGGGTGCAGTCTCTAGATGCGAATAAGGGTACCACCAAGAGACAAGAAGGATCAGCAATAAAGGGAGGATACTACAACCATTCCTTCTGAGCCTAACTACAATCACTCTCATAGTGTGTATGGACAAAAAGCCAAGCTCAAGTTGAATTAAGATACTCCATCCTACGTACAATACACACCACTTGAGTTTCATCAAAGAAAAGATAATTCCCGGTATCTGACCAGCCTCGGCCGGTATGGAACAATAGACCCTAGGAAGTAATCAAGGTATGCCAGATCTCAACCTGGATCCATGTTCCAGAAGCCGTGGGCTATTCCTTCTCTCATTCGCAACCATTAATCCCCTGTATTTCTCAGAGTAACATTCCATATCATCAACGCCTCGTCTGCAGGATGATCAGCCGCTTTGGTACAGTGAAGTCACGTTGGCCTTCGACGTACCGGCCATATCTGCTTACAACTCTCGCAGGAATGCAAAAGGGTTATTCAGGGCGTTTCCGGCAGCCGCATTCTTGGTCGGTTTGGTAGAAGCCGAAGTAGAGCTTTCCTTGGCCGACGTCGCAGCGCTAGTCGTAGTACTAGTGGCGGTCGATTTGGCTGCGACGGCAGTGAACAGAACCGCCATCACGGCGAACCAGGAGATCTGCATGTTTGCGTGAAGGTTGGGTATGCTTGATTATGGTATTCAAAGCAGAACAGGTCGTCACAGTGGTCAACAAGATGATAGCGACAGGAGATGCAGAGGATAATGAGGAAATAAAATAAGGTCGGATGATTCTCCTGTGTCACCAGCATGAGGGGAAGACGACGAGTATTTATGCACTCGCCAGACCACTTCACTTCAAACCGGTTCCCTTTTTTTTTTTTTTTTTTTTTTTTTTTTTTTTTTTTTTTTTTTTTTTTTTTTTTTTTTTTTTTTTTTTTTTTTTTTTTTTTTTTTTCCCTGGACCCTGAACTTCACTCGCCCTCTTTGTTGGTTTTTTCCCCCGCTTCGCTGCCATTCCCTCCATTTCCCATTCTTTGTCCGTCCGCCCGGTAGTGCGTAGGCAGCCGTGTCAACTTTTTACCCTGGAGTAACCTGGCCCTGACGGCCTGTGTCCAATGAGTACCTGATTGACCTCCTCGACGCAAGCTTTCAAGTGGCTGGGTTGTATCACAGCGTTGCTATCTTTGGTCCCCTTGTGATCCGCTTGAGTAGTTGGGTAAGCTCCGAGGGAGGGTTTATCTCGACCTCCATTTAGGCTTACGCTTAACAGGCTGGTCGTACAGTGCCAAATTCCAATCCAGGATATCCTTCTGTGTGACTCGACATGGAGGAGCTTGCGTCAGCTCCATTCGATTGTGGCATATGGGCTGAGACATCTCCTGCGAAATGCCAATCACAAGAAGGGTTGGACGCCATGTGCAAACAACTAGGAATTGAGGTGGAAGATTAATCCTCTGCTGTGGTCTGTTTGCTGTGTGATAAGGTGAGCTGTAGGTATTTCCTGCCGATTTGTCGTTCGCTCTATGATCTCTTTATTGATCGGGTTTGCTTTCAACTGCCGTGAACCTGCCACGATAAATGGAGAAACTTTGCTTCCATGTCCTCGTTTCATTATGCCACATCAACTTGTCCTTGGTCCGGCACTGGAATACCCATTTCCGACCATCTGGAGGCGAAGAGAACAGCTCTTTAAATCAGAAACCCTAGAGCAGCATTCCCGTCGTCAATCAATCGAGATTTATTTCGGCATCCCACACGCAGACCTAGCGAGTGGAATGAAACGTTAGGGGGTCCATCGGTTGGAATAATTCTCAAGTCTAGACCTCCTACCTGTCGACTTGGCAAATGAACAGGATTCGGGTCATCTGTCCCCGCTAGGACCATATCGTAGTTGATCGGCGGTGATATCGGGGCTAGGCTCAGGACAGTTAATCGACGATCCAGCACGCGGTTTATTGGTCTACTGCCAATCGTTGCTGAAATGGTCGCCTCATGACGGCACCGTGCTTTCGAACGTCTACCCCGAGCTCGCCATCACCAGGGTTCAAAAGCAGATCGCGCAATCATATGGGATAGGAGCAAGGTGTCAAGAACCTGCTTCCAAGGGTTACTATAATCCCTATATATTAGCTTTCATTTTCCAGTAGGAACTCCTTGCTAGCCCTTCAAAAGGTGTCGTTCAAGACATAAAGCGATCATATGTTTATAAGATAATAAGTATCGCCTTTATAAGCGGTATGTTCATCCTAAGTGGGATTATATCTCCTGCATTGGAAACAAACGCCTTTGTATTCGCTACATGCATACGGTGATGCTTCGTATCACCACAACTACTAGTGAACCCGGTGCCCTTATTGCCTAGACCCTGAGCCGACCCTATCTGAGAGTGTGGGATATATGCTACTCCACCCATCTCTATTATTGAAGATGGCCAAATATGAAGAACACTATGGATGGCTAGCCCGGAATGGTTTGAGAAAGACGCATTTTCTAGTATGATTCTATACTTCTTTGCCTTCTATATAATTAGCAAGGAGAAAGACATACCTTTATCGGACAACACTCTGGAGAACAGATACACTCAAGACGAATGCAAAAGAAAGTGCAAGCATATTACGCCGACAACAGCTTTGTACTGTATTTATTATCAGCGATTAATACAGAACATATAGTATAATACAGCGGTAACTCACATTTTGCTTCAATATATTCAACAATCTCACTCATACAGTGGAAATCTGAGGTCCAGCATCTATGAATCACGGGCCCTAGTGGACCAAGACCGATAACATCGGGAAAACTATGATGTCGATATAGATCCTCAATCTCAGATTCTTCCTTGTCGCTATAAGGTTCATTACCGGTTACCATTTCATACAACGCTGAGCCAAATGCAAATATCTCTGTCTTCTCTGAAATTATAGCCCCATTGGAGGTCGAAAAATAGTTATCCGGAAGCTGGTGGCTAGTACTGTAGCAAACCTTTGCAGGTGAACCGTTAATCGATGACCCGGCAAAATCGCTGAGCTTTATATTCAGATGGCGATCAAGACAAAAGTTGCCGCAATTTATATCCCTGTGTAATATACCGTGACTGTGGCAAAATGCCAGTGACTGCGCTGCCTGGTAAGCCCACTGAAGAAGCATATACTCAGACGGGACGTTTCCTTTGCGTAGAAACCGCCGGACATCCCCATTCTCGGCGAACTCTAGAATAATGCTTCCATTTGAAGAACCAAAGTATTGTAAGATAGTGGAAGGTTTATCTTGCAGCTGATTGAAATGTTCGTAAATCATTAACTCTATAGAGCTACGATCCTGCGCATCTGGATCACCACCATGGGGGATTTTGGCGACCTTCAGAATATCAGGATGGCGTGCGACGACACCTGTTGTCCCAAAAGCAATGATGTTATGGCAGTCAATACCTGGTGGAAGTATTGTATGGTTGTCACTGTCTATCATGGTAATGTGGATGATAATAATGATGATGACAATGATGATGAAGACGACGATGAATGAAGGGTTACTTGATGGGTATACAAGGCTGTGGACAAGGGATGTTGGTAGATCTCCACATTAGAAAGAAGTATCGGACAAATATTAAGCATTCTCCGGCGGTGAACTTCACGCTCGAATGTTCCTTAGAAAATGGTTTATTCTCCAATATCAATATCACAAAACCGCTGTTCAATAGTCCCAAAGTTTCCGCAGGAAAACAATTCGCTAGTCTATAAACTTCGACATCCTATAAAGTTCGGTCTCCTAGAAACTGGAAATTCAATTTGATACTGCATGTAATAGGCTAAACGTCTTCAGGGCAACATATGTCATATGTTTCAAGTAGAATAACTGCATCCTGGCTCTGAGGAAGACCTGCTATGATAGGGCTGCCGGTAATCAGGGGATCGCCCGTGACATTGCTTCTCTGGGATAAGTTTGGAGTCGGCACGCGTCCTTAATTGCTTCATCTCCACACCTTCGAGCTGAATCGGCCCGAAAGTGGGCGAAGGAAGTATGGAGTATTCGCCAGCTGAATTGTCCAATAACTTCAGTATACTGAGTATCGATGCCCATAGTGCGGATATTCGTGGGAGGTCGAGAAAGGCTGCTTCACGTTGTCCCATAGGCAGGTTCGGCAGGTTCTCGAGTTGGTCAGCTTTATACGAAGTGATCATCCCGACCGACAATTTGCGTCTCTCATGGCGTTTTCGCTAAACTGTGAACCATCCCAACCGGCAATTGCGTGCTCTCGAACTATCACCACCCTCCCTTGCATGCCTCCCCTATTTATCCACGCAATGTGGCACGCGACCATGCATGCCCTTGTTTCTGCTTTCTTTTTTTCAGTAATCCCCCTTCACGTTTAGAATCCGTCTGTTGAACCTCGTTCCTGGCCTTAACTCCTGCAGCCAGACTCTGTCATAGGAACGTCCCCACATTGGGGCGCCGTCGATTCCTTCCGTCGATCATTCTGAAAATCCGCGCTGCATGCTTATCGACGGCTCGGAAAGAGACGTCCCCAGATAATGGCAGTGATGAAGAAGTCCGACCAGCTCGATAACACCCCATCCCTACGAGATAAGGAATATGATTCATATTCTTGGGAATTACTCGACGACCATCCGCTTCGGTCCCATCCGACTGAATGTATTCCTGGCTTGTCCGCTTATGTGGCTAGGTACTCGGCTATATTAAGAAAACAATGGACGGAACGCGTCTTCCCACTCGTTTGCTTATTTCTGATGTTCCTGTACGCATTGCTGCCTTCGTTGAGACCAATCACCGTGGAAAGCTAACCTTCTTTGACAGAGTTGTAATTCAGTTTCTGGCGGCACTGCCGTACGGGTTCACATACATCGTATTCCGTAGTGGAATTGAAGAGCCAAAAGGCTTTGTTCAATGGCCAACGGAATTCAGTCGGGAACCAAGCACCTGCATTCTCTACAATCCACAGGCACATGATGCTATCCAGTATGCTATAGATGCTGGGTGTTCGGGGGTTAGGGTGGGCTTCAAGGCACAGGGGGGTGAGCTTCTTGTGGACGGCCTCGTGTCAAATCGACAGGTTTCCGGTACACTTGATAAACTATATATCAATCCGCTTATAAAGAAGCTAGATGCCAGAAACTCTGCCGAGGTTTCTCCAGCATCTACTGCCAAGTCTGGGCCAATAGGCTTGTTTGATACAGACCCAGCACAGCCATTTACGTTATTCCTGGAGCTTCGCACTTCAGTTCAGGCGGCATGGCCGCAACTAGTTTCTCAACTCATGCCGTTGAAACAGAAGGGTTACCTTTCATATCGGAACGGAACACAGGTTGCCCCCCGCCCTGTTACCATCGTCCTCACAGGTCTGGAGAGCCTGGACTTCGTCGATATGGCTGAACCCGCGCATGACAGCATCATAGAAAGTATCATGTTCGATACCTCGCTAGAGCAATTACTGAAGGAGGACTATGGCTCTGCCTTGAGAGTCCCTCAGGCCTCCCATAGTGTCAGAGAGAGCAAACCTGCACAAACCGAGGCGGACACAGGAAGCAGTCTCAGACAACACCATGAGTTTTCATACCAACTCCTCACTGCGACCGCAAACTTCACCCGATCAATCGGCTTCCCTCACCGTGGCGGTCGGTTCTCTCCACAACAGATCGAGCGCGTCCGCGCCCAAGTGCGAGCCGCTCATCGGCGCGGTCTTCACGCGCGATATGAGGGGGCCTCAGACTATCCACCAGCAGTGCGTCGGATGATCTGGCGAATTTTGGTCCACGAGGGAGCGGATATGATCGAGATTGACGGGAGAAGATGTGAAATTCCTTGGTGGAGACGATACTTTGTCGGCGGAGGCATGGAATGCCACGGTCGGAAGGGAGATACCGGGAAAGTATAACTTTGCAGGATCATTTGGGCAGTAGACGATGATGTTGATGACGTACACGTGCGTGTATGACATATCCATGTATAACATTTTAGAATGAAAGGTTCATCATCTGCAATAAGTGCAACCTTAGGATGCGATTTCAAGCAAATTGTCAGTCCCAGACTCGCAACAACCCCGGGTATGGGCGCCCTTCCAGATCTCGACAGGCCTCTGATAACCCATGGAAGAGGAATGTGTCGCGTCAAGCCACCCTTTGCCACGACGTAAGGGGGATCGGAATGAGGTATGTATGCGCATGTATGGAGCATGTACCACGGTACAACAATGAAGATCAAAACGCCGTCTATCTTTGTTCTCACGATGCACAGCCTGAGCTTTCTTTCTTCTCTGGGTTACACTGAGGAGGCGTTTCAGAGGCAAAAAATTAAATTAAGGCCACATGAAGAAGTAACCAGGCCGATCGTGTAGAACAAGAAGAATATAGCTGTTTCCATGGCTACGGATAAGGTTTCTTTTGAAGGGGGGTGGAGTCGTTTGGAGTGTTGGTGTTTGATTTCTCCCTATTTCTTTTTTTTTTTTTTTTTTTTTTTTTTCTTTTTCTTTTTCTGCTTCAAAAGTCACCGGGAGGCGGTGTCGCGGTGTAACTGGATCGCATTGGATTTTACTCTACGGTGCCTGAATGGTGGGGATCCAAGGCTGGCGGATGACATCAGGCTGGCTGCGTTTCTTGAGAATGGTACCTTGGGAGGGAACAAGATTATAAGGGAGGGGGGAGGAGGGGGGGGGGGTTCTTTCTTTTCTTTTTTCTTTTTTCTTTTTTCTTTTTTCTTTCTGTCTTTGTTGTGTTTTATTTTTATTTGTGAATTAATTTACAGTTTCTTTTTATATATTTTTCCTGTCTTACTGTGTACTCCTGAATCTGGCCTGGTGGAGTTTGTCTTATTAATGGGCCGGTTTATATAGAATAATAATAACAATAGTACCGCTATTATGAACAGAAAGGGAAGCTCAGAGACACGTTCCAGTGTCAATTGATATCAGGAAGGAAGGAAGGAACCGAGGGAAGAGACTAGTCGATGGTCGCAGATCAAGTGCTGGTAATGATGGGCATGACACGTCGTGATGCATAAATGCCGACCAACAAGCAGGTCGGGGATTCCTTGCGCCCAACGTAGGATGGCTCTTAGTCAGGAATCAGCGGGAAAAAGAGAAACGACAAAAGAAAAGAAAATAAATAGAATAAGAATAAATATAGAAAACCGAGGCGAATCTATCGCAGCAATCAATAGAAGATCTAATAGGGTATAGATTACCGTGTTGTAAAAGTATATATCAAATGTTAAAAATGAATATTAAAATAAAGAAATCGATACGCACTCACAATCCAGTCCAACAGGCTCCACCGGCTTCCCCGCTGCCACGACGGCCCCATCGGCCACTACGATTTGCAGCTGGTCGTTAATCGACCCAACTAGCGGTTCTGCATTCAATTGATTGGCTCTGCGCCGCTTTTCGTCCGATGGTTTTGCTCCAACTCGACAGTTGGGCCTGTCGCATGTTCGTCCTGTGCCCCTACTCCATTTCTCACCGATTTTCCTGCGTTTTTTTTTTTTTTTTTTTTTTTTTTTTTTTTTTTTTTTTTTTTTTTTTTTTTTTTTTTTTTTTTTTTTCTTTTTTTTTTTTTTTTTTTTTTTTTTTTTTTTTCCTTGTCTCTCCACAAACCTTTCATCCACCTTCCTACCCGAGCTATCTGAGAGAGCTGTGGAAGTTTTCACTTTTCTCTTCCGTGGATTCCCTCCCTCGCGCTCGTCGAGCTGGATCCCTTTATTATTCTTATTCTCTAAATCGTATTAGCTATTTGATCTTCTTCCGTCATCCGTGCCGCTTGATATTGTTACATAAAAACAAGCTTTGGTCTCGACTCGCTCAACTCTCCCTTTCCACCGCCATTTGGCGATCATCAACAGTTTCAATTTTTCTCTCCATCGCCCAAACACGAAAACTCTCCTTAACGTTGGATGCTGCAAACCTCGACCACCACTCGAATACCACCCCCTCTACGATGATGATGGATTTCCAGAAACACCCTCCCCATCCAATATATCATGCGCATCCTTCGACGATCTTAGGCGCGTCCCACGATCCTCGCCTCGTTGCTCCGCCGCCACCTCGTGCCTACGCACCACCACCGCCTCCATCAGCACGCGTGTATTACGATGCCTATAACCGACGCGAACACGAGATGCCTCGCGCGGTGCCGGTATATCACCATCCAGTGACTACTGCCCCATCGATCCCTGCTTCCTCCGCCTCATATGCCCACGAGAGTGTCTCGGCGCCGTATCGAACAGAGAGCAACGGGTATCTCGTATCACAGGCGAACCCTGGTTCGATGAGGAAGCACACGCTGGACGGAGGATTAAAAGAGTCTAATAATCGTCATAATTATAGTTATAATGTTAATCAGCCCAGCAACCATGACCGTCGTATGGTATATCGTGAAGGTAGGAACAACTTTCGATTTTTTCCAAGTTATCTGTCAGTTTCTGCTGTTTTACTCTTGCTTGATTGTTTCTCGATTTTACGGGGCATGTTGAGTCATGGCAGACTTCAGGGGGGTTGGTCCTTACTTGGATCCAGCTGGTCGCATTTGCGATCGCCCGATGGTCATTCGGAGACAGTGGATAGAAGGACTCTCCCTTTTTTTTTTTATATATATATTTTTTATTTGGTTTTCTTCTCTCCTTTCTTCGCTTCTGTTACTTTTACCTCTTCCTTTTTGCCATATCCTGGGGCAGAAGTCACTCTGCAGATTCGTCAATTGTCTCCATGCAGGCTCATTGTTTACCCCGTCCTACCTTACATCAAGGAAAGGTACCCAAACTTTGAGACCAGAGATCGATGGCCAATCACGGGTCTTGCACCAGCCGCGTTTGTGGCGCCTGATCGACTTCCAGCCCAGGCGACCTCGGGAGCGCTATCCCCATTTTGGGCTAGCGTCTTATCTCAGGGCGACTTGGTCTGAATAGGTCTAGCGCTGGCCGAGCTTTCGGAAGTCCCAGAGTCACGGGTTCTGCCCCAGTCGTGGAACTCTTTTGTTGCGCTTTCTCCATCAGCATCAGATCATCTCTCCCCTTTCTCGCGCGTTTCTTTTCCTTTCTTCGTCTCCCTTTCCCCACCACGTCTTAATTTCTTGTATTTATTTCTGTTATCTTTGATTTCTATTCCTGAATGCGACATGAACCCTCCCCCATCGCATGACCAAAGCCGTCGGCGGTCTTTGGGCAGCAGTGGCAGTCCCGTGTTTCCTGGTGAGTGCCAGGCGTTCGCCAGAAGGCGCCCTAACTCTCACGCGCCGTGAGAGCCCTATGGGCCCAACTATGCACGATCGCCCAGATCGTTGAACCTTCTCCTTACTGCTGTTGATTTTTTTTTTTTTTTATTCGTGTTGTTCTCTCGTTGTTGCTTACAATGACGCTGGCAAACTTGTTCGCTAACCTCGGAATCATGCGTAGGACCCCAAGAACAGCCCTCCGCACCTCCCTTAGGCACTCGTCGGATGCCTCCTCCGTCTCCACCACAACATTACCCCTCACGGGGCCAATCCGGAAATGCTTCTTCTCTTTCCACAGCTTTTTCGTCCCGTGAGCCTCCCAGCAACCCGGCTCATCATCGTCCTGGTAGCAGCATGTCGATATCGGCAATGCTTGGCTCGGACGCTGACCGTCCAGCCCGGGATGTAGGCTCATCATCTATCTTTTCGCGTATTCCAGTGTCATCCGCACCGTTCAGCAGCGCACCTCCTCCGTCGGCTTCCAGTGCAATGTCGCCGCCTACCGTCCCAGCGAGACCCTCTCCGCTTGAGTACCCATCCTTCCGGCGATCGCACACGCCGGAGAAGTCGTTTTCGAAGGCCCAACTGGGGAGGCCATACCGGTCTAGCTCGGGTGGAATGTCTCAGCCGTCCGTGGCGGAACAAACCAAATTCGGAAGCCTGTCGCGCGTCCCGCCCTCGTCGCAGTATCCAGATAAGCCCAGTTCCGCGCATCATTCGCCCCAAGTGTCGTCCGCCGAGCCTCCATACAACGAGACGCGTCGATTCAGCTTCAGCGCACCCGCTCCTCGACCGAACAGCCAGCCCCAGCACCTCGAGGCGCCTCAGCGGCCGGCGGGGTATAGTCCACTGGCACGATCGGCGGCTGCACCGGAGGGCTTTGGAGGAGCGCACCAGCGGCAAGCGTCCTACATGGGCCAGGAGTCTCAACACGGCCGGTTTGGGGGGATATACGTGGATCGGCACATGGAAGAACAGGCGCACCGAGAACGAGAGAGAGCCATTGCACACGAGCAAGAGTCCAAGGCGACACACTCTCAATCACGGTATGGTCCGTACGGCGAACGGGACCCGGCAGCCTCCCGGCCGCAGACTGCAGCGACGTGGGAGCTTGGTCGCTCGCAGCCACCATCACCCGAAGCTAAGCGTTTCCCCGCCCCTGAGCCCGGCTCCGGATTCGGGTTCGGCGCAATTCAAAGCTACACTAAATCTTTGGGCTCTCAACTGGGAGGCTCACGACAACCTCCCCTGTCGATCCAGCCCCGTCAGGGTCAACCTACGCCGCCTCCTCATGAGCAGCAGCCATATCTGAGCAAGCTCCAAACCGAACAGCGTCTATTTAGCTCGACCCCGTCCGCTGGCCCGTCATCTTTGGCTCGTTCCGCTTCGTCAGATGACCAACGGCGGAAGGGCAGCGATGAGTTGCTCCAGCACAGAACCCTTCTCGGGGTCGGCCTCGACGCGAAACGAGGTGGGCGAGCGTCACCTTTACCCCAAGCGGTACAAGGTGCCCAGGCCCAGATCCTTGGGCCAGCCGGCGAGGCCGGTATCAAGAGCGAACTTGGTCGGGTCTTCTCCGGTATTGGCAGCGGTGTGGGCGGCGTGACCGCCACCACAGGCAGCGGCCCTTCCACCCCAATGGTTGCCAGCCCTTTCAAGCGTGACAGCGTCACTGCGAAGTCAGTCAACAGTGAACCAACTACGGATGAGACCAAGATCGGTCGACCCACGTCGGCAAATGGCAAAAGACCACGGAAGTCCCGGGACGAAGATGGTAGAGCGGAGACTGAGGCGGGTACAGATGCACGGCTGGCTGCCTCGGCGCGTGGTAGTCGTCGGGGTCGTCACGTTCACCATCACCATCATCAGTAAGTTGCTACCCCAGTTATTTATCTCTGTTCTTGCACACAGAGGTATCTCAATTAGAGTTATGTTAACAATACCATGCAGCCATCACCATCATCGCCATAAGCCCGAAGAAGAAACAAGCGCCCTGGGCGCCCATCGTGCCGTCGCTTCACTGAATTACTTCCACCGGGCTTCAACGCAGGCCGATGCAGCGGCGACGGCTATGGGTCATCACCACCATCACCATCACCATCACCACCATCATACACCACGCCCTGCTACAGCCAACCCGCCGGCGGTGACGCCGATGCGTGAACCCAGAACCGTGGTCAATATTGAACCCGTTTTGTCGAGCGTGGCCCATCTCCCGCGCCATCATCTCGGGTCAACCTTATACGCTCCCCGCCTTGGAGTCCCTACAGAGAAGGCTACCTTGGAGAGTGCCAAGTTTGGCTACACAACCACCCCGCTTCCCCTCCCACGTTTTGAAGGCAAAGAAAATTGCACCTTTACCATCCGAGTCCCGCGTTTCCGCATTGATTCCAGCCATCGCGAGGAGATCTGCGCTCGGCGTGCGCTCTGGGGTACCGGCATCTACACCGACGACTCGGATCCTGTTGCGGCAGCCATTCATTCGGGATTCATGCGCGGGGCGTGGGGTGAAGATATCGATGCTGACATGCTTGATTTGGAAATCAAGGATGCCTACCAACATGCGCCCAAGACGGCCCAAGATGTCGGGCTGCCGGAGGGGGATCGACCTCGCGTTCCGCCGGTTCCTCCGTCAGACAAGGACCTACATATCATACTTCTCATCCTGCCCCGGTTGGAGCGGTATGATTCAAGCGTGCTATTTGGCCTCAAGTCACGACCCTGGGATGGAACGCATGATGGGATGAGCTTTAAAGTGCTACGGACTGAGTGGGTCGACGAGGGCGTTGGTCGAGGCGAGGAGCGTAGTGGAGAAGCACGGCGAAAACGGCTCCGCAACATGATGCAGACCGGTCGGATCTGCACCGGTCCTGGCGTGTTGAAATTGGAGCACCTCCGCAATGGTATTCAGATCACGCGACAGAAGACGAAGGCCATGGAGAGTCAAGAACCCCAGCCGGCTGCACCGGTCCAGACGGTATCATGATATTTGTAATGAGTGTTCATGCGTTGTGCATTTTTTCTTTTTCTCTACCGATTAATTTTTAGGCTTGGGTAGGCGTTTCCTAATGTTTACGTGGTGTGTTCATGGCTTTTAGATGTATATGTTGTTCTAGCGAGGCGTGGAGCAAACTGATCATTTCTCTGAATTTACCTGTCTTGCGTGTCGTGTTTGTCCGAGCTGATGAATTTAATACAATATAATGTGGCTCAGCTACTATGACGAGCGGATCCATTGCTATGCATTGCTTGATCGCAGGGATATATATCCATGTACCCAGGAGGAACCTTTAATGCTTATTAAACTTCCCGGATGCCTTTCCGCCGCCGGCGCCAATCAGATGTCATTCTCCGACAAGGTTCATCTGACCGTTGGCAGGTGACAAGATCGGATCAGCGGCACGGGTGAAGGGAGATTTTACGGAGGAAACATCATGAGTTAGTTGTTCATGGGTGTGTCCTATGTGTAACCAGGGCGGGACATGATCAGGGGTATCTCGGTAGACCATTCCACGTGTTCACGGGAAGATATGGAGAGAGATATATAGGCTGGTACCCCGTACAGAGGATGTTCTAGATATCACGGGATAGGATTCCCCGTGAAGTGGGCACTGGAGAGCCACATCGATGAGAGTGGAATGCTTCTTGGCGTGGCTCGTCGAATCAGGGCCGGCACCTGCTGTATTGAGTAGGGGCTCCGGAGGTTCCAGTTATACTGAGGTTGACCGGTGTGCCGTGCCGTGAAGTCGGATTGGATCATGTGCCGAGGCCCAAGGAAAGTCTGGGGGAATTACGTCGACTCACTTTCAATACGCCGTGCTCCGTGCTCCGCCCTCCGGTTTCCGTATTACCCCTCAAATTACGGGGAGCTCCGTAGAGCTTGCCCGCCCCTCTCTGTTAAAAGAGCCTATTGGTACCGTATCATACCGCCCCCCAAGGTCGGCCGAAACGCTTCTCCTTCCAACCGAGGTTGTTCTCTCAGTTGCTCCCTATCCACCTGTTCCCTTTTCTTTCGCTACTTTAAACTATTCTGCCTCTCGATCGCTTCCATATTTTCAATTCTCTAATCTACTCACCTCTCCACCTCATACCCTTCCCCTACTAGACACCCGTCACAGTCCAGAGGGATGTTTACGGCCTCTGCTCGAAGCCGTCTCTCCACACTTTCACGGCCCCGTCTCTCTCCTACCAACTCTCTTCTCGCCAGATCTGCGGTGGTATGTCTTGCGCAATGGTCTCCATTTTTTGCGCCCCTGGTATGAATTAGAATGGCATGTTAACTGGCAGATGTAGGCACCCACCATGGCTCCTCGACGTAAGGCTTCGTCTGTCCCGGAGGGTGAGTTCAATCACATGCACCACATTGATCTTGTGGAAATTTTCCACAAATGCGGAAAAAATCATTCTGTCGGTTCTAACATCGTTCAGGCTACGTAGAGGACCTCTCCAAGGGCAAGATGCTCAGATTCGAAGATTCCCTTCCCCGCTTGCCGGTCCCCACTCTTGAAGAAACCGCCCGCCGCTACCTGAAATCGGTGCATGCGGTGGTTTCCGAAGCCGAATATGAGAACACCAAGAAGGCCGTAGAGGCCTTCGTTTGCCCTGGTGGCCAGGGCCATACTCTGCAGGAAAGACTTCTGGCCCGCGCCGCGGACCCCAAGCACAAGAACTGGCTTACTGAATGGTGGAACCACGCCGCATACCTCGGTTATCGCGACCCGGTGGTTCCCTACGTTTCCTACTTCTACTCATACAAGGACGACCGCGCTCGCCGGAACCCCGCCAAGCGTGCCGCGTCCGTCGCGACCGCGGCGCTCGAGTTCAAGCGCCAGGTGGACGATGGCTCCCTGGAGCCGGAATACATGCGCGCTCAGCCTATTGCCATGAGCTCGTTTGAATACATGTTCAACTGCTGCCGTATCCCCGCCGATGGTGCGGATTATCCTCAGAAGTACCCCGCCAAGGAGAACGAGCACATTGTGGTGGTGCGCAAGAACCAGTTCTTCAAGGTGCCTCTCGTCGTGGATGGTAAGCAGTTGAACGTGTCGGAGCTCGAGAAGCAGTTCGAGCGTATCTACCAGATCGCCCAGAAGTCGCCCGCCGTCGGTACATTGACTGCGGCCAACCGTGACCTCTGGACGGATGCCCGGAAGAAGCTGCTTGCGGCGCACCCGGCCAACGAGCAGGCCCTGCGGGACATCGAGTCCAGCGGCTTCCTGATCTGCCTTGACGATGCTACCCCCGTCACGCTGGAGGAGCGGGCTCACCAGTACTGGCACGGCGATGGCGCCAACCGCTGGTTCGACAAGCCTTTGCAGTTCATCATCAATGACAACGGCACCGCTGGTTTCATGGGTGAGCACAGCATGATGGACGGCAGCCCCACCAGCCGTCTCAACGACCACCTGAACAACCTTATCTTCAACAACAAGATCGACCTGTCGGAGCAGCCTGTCCGCTCCGGTCTGTCCGACCCCCGCCCCATTAACTTCCACCTGAACAACGAGGTGTTGGAGGCAATTGACGCCGCCACCAAGGAGCACCGCCAGCAGATTAGCTCGCACGAGCTGAAGGTGCAGGCCTACCAGGGCTACGGCAAGGGTCTCATCAAGAAGTTCAAGTGCAGCCCGGATGCATATGTGCAGATGGTCATCCAGCTGGCCTACTACAAGATGTACGGCAAGAACCGCCCGACCTACGAATCTGCCACGACGCGTAAGTTCCAGGAGGGCCGTACCGAGACCATCCGTAGCGTTTCCGACGACAGCGTGGCCTTCTGCAAGGCCCAGAGCGACCCCTCCGTGCCCCGTGAGGAGGTTGTGCGCCTCTTCCGCACCGCCCTGGCCTCCCACTCTAAGTACACCGCAGAGGCCAGTGACGGCCGCGGTGTCGACCGTCACCTCTTTGGCTTGAAGAAGGTGCTCAAGGAGGGTGAGCAGCTGCCGGCCTTGTACCAGGACCCGGCCTACAGCTACAGTGGCTCGTGGTACCTCTCGACCAGCCAGCTGAGCTCGGAATTCTTCAACGGATACGGATGGAGTCAGGTGATTGACGATGGATTCGGTATTGCCTACATGATCAACGAGAACAGGTGAGTCTTTTTGAGCAGTTTTCCTTATTTAAACGTGCTATGCTAATCGCATTGGAACAGCCTTAACTTCAACATCGTCTGTAAGCGCATCGGTGCTGAGCGCATGAGCTACTACTTGAACGAGGCCGCCTCAGACCTGCGGGATCTGCTGATGCCCGACCTGGCCGCCCAGACCGAGAAGGCCAAGCTTTAGTCGCATGTAAAATATAATAGATATATAAATAACAGAACCATAGATTGGTTTTTCTTCTCATGTTAATCCCACTGCGTGTACATTGGTTGTTCATGGTACTATCAGTCTTGACATCTCAACTGAGTAACTGGAGTATCTTAAACACATACCTAGGAGTTTCGTACGCATATCTAATTCAGAAATTAGAAAGAGAGCACTCCACACTAGCCCCTCAACCCTCCAAGTCCCTATTGTAGTAGGCTCCAGCGCATCACGCCCAAATTAGAGGTTAAAACCATGCACAGTATGATGAAACAGAGACATAAGCAAAGATCGCAATACACCATATGCTCTGTCTGAACCCTATGAATATCTCATTAATTATTTTGCTCTGGTCTATATCATCTACTTGAAAATTTATTGACAGCCGGAACATGAAACAAAATTAGCCATCAGGCTTATACCCCGTTTCATGAGCTCAGTTCCCCACCAGATGAACCATGTTCACTCTGTGCAAGCTTTATAGGGCCTGCTGATGTATTGACTCGAGGACTTAGCCGTCACAGATGGGTTCAACAGTGGTTCTACAGGAGAGACAGGTCGAGACGCATTCTAAGAATAACATATGTTCCTCGGAAACACGTTTCGGGCTTTTTCATTCTGAGTGTGCCACTTGTTCAAGTATATATGTAGGGTCACCCTGTGTGGTGTGCAGGCATCTGAGGCTGATGCATATTGTATAATTTTATCTTGAGGTATTCCAGTCGGAGGATATATTTCATCCTCGTTGCTTGCGATTTCAATTTGGTATCAGGGGATATAGATCCCCAGCATGAACGAGAAGCTAAAACAAAGCTGTCTATTCTATCTAAAATACAAACCCGACTATATACATATACTATATAACACTGATCTATCGTTTTGTTGCTTCATGTTCTCTGGTAAGACCAGACTCATTTCTCCGTCTTCGGCGGCCACTTAACCCTCCTCTCTGCCCGAACGTACAAGTTATTCGGCCGAATCAACTGGAACATGGGGTCGTATTCAATGTGGCCATCGCCCTCGCGAGTGAACTTGTACCGATAAACCAGCTTAGGAAGGAAGACCTTGATCTCCTGCAGGGCAAAGTTGAATCCAATACACATGCGCGGCCCCATGGCGAAAGGAATGTACGCGGCCTTGTGTCTATTCTTCACCTCGTCGGTATCCCACCTATCTGGATTGAACTTCTGCGGATTATCCCAGAGGTCCGGGTTGTTGTGGATGTGGTGCAATGCGGGAATAATGACCGAGTCCTGGGGTATCTTGTACCCTCCCGGGAGAATGAGGTCAACCTTTGCTGTTCGCCCCGGCTGGAAGCTTGGGTTGTGTCGGCGCTGCGTTTCCTTGATATACTTGTCCAGGAAGGTAAGACGGTCCGTGACATCGGCTGTCATTTGAGTATTCTCGTCGATGTCATGGTCGATCAACTCCTGGAGAAGCCTTTCCTGCATATCGGGGTACGTGACGAGACCGTATATAAGCCATGAAAGGAGGGAGCTGGTGGTGGTGAAGCCGGCGCCGGTTGCGACGGTAAGAGCCCAGACGAGACTTGACTTCGGTAGCTTCTCGCCTTTGTTATCGGTGGCACGCACCGCATAGTCTGTGTGCATGGTAAGTGGAATGAAACAAACGTTGGGAGAGAGAGAGGAATAAGACTACGTACCGACCATGTTGGAAGCCTGCAATGCCGCATCCTGCAGGGGAAGGTCGACGACACCGCCCCGCTTCGCCGACTGAATAGATTCATCTACCAGCTCGACGATCCGCGCTTCGATCTGCTTGAGTTTCTTGGGATCCCCGAAAGGCAACTTGGCGTACCAGTCACCCTTGGACGTGACCTTCTTGTTCAGCGAGAGCAGCTCGGCGATCAGATTGACCATCTCGTGCAGATTCGCATCGGGGGAATCAAAATGCTGGAAGTCAAGCCCCAGCGTCAGCTTTCCCACGGCCTGGGATCCCAGCTTCAACATATACTGGTAGACATTCCAGGCCTCGCCCTGCTCATCGAACGCATCGAACACCTTGAAAGCATCCTCGACCGTCTGCTGCATGGTCGGCGCGTAGTGCCGGACCGCCTTGGGACCCAGCGCCGGCGGCAAAAACTTATGCGCGACCCTCCATTCCGGCGTCTCGGTGTCGCCGAGGAAAACACCGGCGTTGGGCTGTTTCAGCGCATAGAGAGGGTGGGACTCGTTGATCTTCTTAGTGAAGAAGTCGGACTCGGAGAACACAATGGACGACAGGACCGGGTCGTTGGTCTGGTATACTGTGCGCCCCAGACTGGTGGTCTTGATAATTGGGCCGTATTGCTCGAACAGCCGTTGGTGGTTTCCCAGGTGGTCGGGGTATACTTCGAAGAAGTTGCCGACCACGGGGAGACCCTTGGGGCCTGGGGGTTCGCGGACTTCCTTTCCGTCGATTGTGATTGCTACCGGGCCGCTGCTTGAGGTGATTTCGGGTATCTCGTTTAGTGTGCTGTCGTTGGCTTGGAAGCCGATGCCTGGTTTGGGGTGAGCAAGTCAAGTCAGAATCGGGAGAATAGTATAGCGAGTTGACTAACCACTAGGCTCGACAATAGCGAAATGAGCGGCGATCAGATGCTGGAGGCCCTCGATGTCGAGGGAAGACTTGATTTCAATCTCCCTCGCAGAGGAGATTGGCTCCCCTAGGAGATAGAACTGTTGTATAGGCATTGGAAAGTAGTATGTACGAGTGATTATATTCAAATTAACTGGAGTATTGTATATGATCGAGGATATTCAAAAGCGCGATCACACTATCTATATATAAACATAATTCATTATACTCTGACTGGCTAGTGCATGACACGTTCTAGAATAACTCGGGAAGCCAGCCCTGCGTCTACTGACTCGACTCGGCATGCCGACCCACCTGATTCAAGCGGGCGATACCACCTTCCTCGGCTAGTGGGGCTCATTTACCCTTTTTGCGTTTTCCGATTGGCCATTGACAATCGCTCGGTAGTGTTACCTCGGAATCCCAACGGCTTCGAAGATGATCTACTCTATCGAGAAGATGACGTTGGCAAGAGGGACTTTCTCGGAAATTTAATGTGGGTTTCAACATGTCAAGGCACCTTACCTATTGCGGCTAAACTAACGCTCGGGAGTCGGAATAACCCCCTTTGAACGCCTTATGGGTTCCGATTTCCACGGTTTCCCGATACGGAGTTCAGCTATTATTAAGTTAATATGCGGGTTTATTCGAGAAGAGTACGACTACCCACTTGCACACTAAATTATCTCAATAGCCATTTAGTTCTTTCACCGGGATGACTTTGCTATGATACATACATCGAATAATAAAGTTTTCAACCATCGACCATAGGTCTATAGCCTTCAGAGCTCAGTTTATACATATTACCCAGAGGTACGTAAGGATACAAGATGATATAATAGTACTCAGACGAAATTAAGATGGCCAGGTGTTACTCGATCTCTTCAGTCGCTGGGAAAGCTATTTTATCTCTTTAGTCATAAAGAGTGCAAGCTTAGCAGCATGACTTTAGAATTACGCTGTTCTCGCTCGCTCGCTCGGATTAACGATTATCTTGTACACTGACAGTAGCATGTTCAGGATATCACCCAGTGCTGATAATAAAAAGATGACACCAGACTTATCAAGTACATAACAGGAGGTTTCAGCAAGCAATTGTGAAGTCTATATCTGCACGCTTGATGGGAATCGTGCATCGGAAGGTCGTAGAGTTATACTCCAAGTACCCAATTGAATCGGGTGTCCACGTACCTGTAAGAAACGTTGGTTATTCACCTTAGCTTCACTTTCATACTTCCGTTGAAAAAAAAAAAA